>NW_006408528.1:51452-59720 GCF_000296735.1 Chrysochloris asiatica | reverse complement strand
TTGCAGAATCAGAGCAACATGCAATCCTTCAAACAGACAAATGAGTGGTGGATATGTAAATTACATGGGTAGTACAGAAAGATAATGAAATCACACTCTAAATTGTGAAATTAAAAGAGTTAATATTCTTTACTTTTTTATAGAAAGAAAGTAACTGTCTTAAAACACAAGAAAACAAAACAATGTGTTACTCTAGGAATGTGTCAAATATTATTGGAATTCCCACCAAATGAAAAATAACCCAAAAAGAAGTAACAATAATTGTGTACTTCTTTTAACCAGTAAAAATAATACTATAAAAGCAAACTCTACTTACTCAGTCTGTTGTTCTTGTTGTTAAGTAATGTTGAGTCAGTTCCAACCTATACTGACCCTGTATAGGGTTTCTGAGGAGCGACTGGTAAGCTTGAACCACTGACGTTGCAGCTCAAACCAGCCTTGCTGTTAAATGCATTAACCCAGTCACCACACCAGGACTCCTACTCTTTCTAGTAGCAGTCATATCAAAGCAAACATAATATTTTTGCTGCTTGAAGTAATTAATGTTTCCAAAATTTGTAGTTTATACTCAAGTGGCTTGGTAATATATTTATGATTAGGAATAACTATCTCAAATCTTGAGGAGCCATGTTGTTGTTGTTGTCAGGTGCCATCGAGTTGGAACCGACTCATAGTGACCCCATGCACAGCTGAACGAAACAATGTTCGATTTTGGGCCAACCTCACTACTGCTGCCACACTTGAGTCCATCAATGATGCCACCTAGCTGATCCATCTTGTTGGGGGTCTTCCTCTTTTTCTTTGAGCCTCCACCTTACCCAGCATGACATCCTTCTCCAGCGACTGTTCTCTCTGGACAATGTGTCCAAAGTAGGAGAGACGAAGCTTAGCCATCTTGGCCTCCAAGGAGCACTCTGGTTGCACTTCTTCCAAAACAGATCTATTGGTTCTTTTGGCAGTCCATGGCACTTTCAGTATTCTCCTTCAACACCACAACTCAAAGGCATCAGTTCTTCTACGATCTTCCTTATTCACTGTCCAGCTTTCGCAGGAGCCGTAGAGATAGCAAAAATCAGTAAAGAAGTTCTGTGGAAACAGAGTCACACTGTAGAGCCCAGGGTTTCTCAAGTAGCACCCAGAGTCCTGCTCCAGCTAAATTCCACAATGTAGGGAAGACAAGAGGTGTATTGTCATTTCATGTGGTTTTCAAAGAAAAATTGTAAGGTTTAAATTATTTATGTATGAGGGGACTTCAAAAACTTCATGGAAAAAAATGGAATTGAAATATATGGAATATTTCCATGAACATTTTGAATCCCAAGTAATGCAGTGGCTTAGCACTTGTCTACTATTCAAAAAGGCAGCAGTTTAAACTTACCAGCTGCTCATCAAGAAAGAGATGGAGCAGTCTGCTCCTGCAGTGGTTTGCAGCATTGAAATAATTGTGAGGCAGTTCTACTCTGTCCTCTAGGATTCACTATGTATCAGAATGGGGTTTATTTATGCATTTTAAAATATGTCCTAATATAATATTAATAGGGAAAAAATGGTTTGTGGGTACTAGATGACACATAGAACAATGGAACAACAGAACTTTCCTAATCATTCTGGGATCCAGGTCTGTTTCTCATTGGAAAGAGCGAACCATAATAATAAAAAGGTTTGCACGTAGGTGGTTCTCGCTTTAGCATGTGCTAGAATCACACAGAAGTGTTGTTAAAATATAGTGTTGGGCCTAATACAAAGAGTTTCTGATTCAGTAGGTCTGGGTGGTAGTGGTGGTTATATGCCGTGGAGTTGGTTCCAACTCATAATGACTCATAACATACAGTCTGGGTAGTGTCTGAGAACTTGCATTTCTTTTTTTTTTTTTTAATGTTTTATTGTGAATTATATGATAGTTTACATGGGAGAACATTAGCTTTACATTCATCCTACCGTATATCATTTCGAACTTGTATTTCTTACAAGTTGCCAAGTAATGTTAAAGTTTCAGGTCCACACACCATGCTGTGATACTCACTGACCTCTTTGTTACGTCCTTTCTTTTAATGAAAAGTAACAAATCATGAACTTTGATTTACCTTTTTAAGATAGTTGTATGGAAGTATGTATAATATACAAGTAGATATGATAAAAATATATCCATTGTGAGTATGCAATTCAATGATTTTTAGTAAATTTACAGAGTTATGCAATCACTAAAATCCAGTCTGAGAACATTTTCATCCTTCAAAACTGTTTTCAATCAAGCTCTATTCTGACCACCAGCCACAAGCAACCACTGACATATTTTCCATAAGTATAAATCTTTCTTTTCTGGGCATTTCTTATAAATAGCATATACAAAATGCAGTTATTGCATCTGGTTTCTTTCACTTATGTATAGCAGTGTGGGTTAATGTGCTACAATGGAAAGTCATTTGAACCACAAGTTGGTGATTCAAGCTCACCAGTTGCTCCTCAGAAACCCTATACAGGGTCACTATGGATCGGAACCGACTCGACGGCACTTAACAACAACAGCAATAAGATTCATCCATGTAATAGCAAACCAAACTAACAACAAAAAACATTTACCATCAAATCTATTTGATCCTTAGCTACCTTATAGGACAAAGAAATACTGTACCCTTAGGTAGTATGTAAACATCTGTACAGATGTTTACACCCATTTTTTTCCTATAGAGTGGTTGGTGGATTCAAACTATCAACCTTTTCACTAGCAGCTGAGCACTTAGCCACTGTGCCATCAAGATCCATTCAAGAACAGTGTTGATAGAGATTTGGTTTCTTTCTTGGTTTTGGCAATTTTCAATAATACTACCATGAACATACACATAAGGGCTTTTTATGTTCATAAAATTCCATTTATTTTAGGATTATGCCTTGGTATGTAATTACTGAGTCATACTACAAGCTTAAGGAGCTCTGATAGCGTAGTAGTTACGAATCCAGCTGCTAACTGCAAGGTCAGGAGTTTGAAACTACCAGCTGTTCCGTGGGAGAGAGATGAGGCTTTCTGCTCCCTTGAAGATTTACAGCCTTGGAAACCCTGCACAGGGTCGCTATGAGTTGGAACCGAGTCCACGGCACATAACCACCACCACCACCACTATAAGCTTGGAGTCCTGGTGTGGAGCTGTAGGATAAGTGTTGAACTGCTAACCACAAGGTCGGGGGTTCAAACCCACCATCCACTCCTGCGAATCCCTATACAGGGTCGTTATGAGGCAGAACCAACTCAACAGTACTTAAGAACAATAACAATGATAAATTTATGTTTAACTTTTAAAGAAATTGCAGAACTCTTAACCTACAGTGGTTTTATTATTTTACTTACATGCAATTCATGTCGGTGTATAGGAGCACTCCATGGGAGAAAGATGAGACTTTCATCTCCCATAGGATTTAGTCTCAGAAACACCATACAGGGTTACTATGGGTTGGAACTGACTTGATTGCAGTGAGTTTGGTTTGGGGTTTAGAGTGGGAACATATAGTGGTTCATTTTTCATTTTCTTAGTTATTAATAATGCTGAGTACCTCATGTGATTTGTTTTAAAAGATGTTTGGTCAAATATGTATTTAAATAAATTGTCCATTTTAAACTGGATTCTTTGCTCATTATTAATAATTAATATATTCGGAATACAAATCTCTTCTCAGATATACTATTTGCAAATGGCAAATGTTTTCCAGTCTGTAGCTCCCCACCCCCCATGTGGTATATTTTTAAAGTCAAACAACTGTAATTTAATTATGTTCATTTTACCAGGTTTTATGTATCACTTGGGTTGCAATATCGTGTCTAAGAACTCAATCTAACCCAAAGTCAAAAGACCTTTTTTTTTTTTTTTTAAAATATCTTCTTGATTTGTTTTAAGGAGCTCTGGTAGCATAGTGGTTACAAGTTGGGCTGCTAACCTCAAGGTCACAAGTTTGAAACTACCAGCTCTTCTGTGGGAGAAAGATGAGGCTTTCTGCTCCCGTGAAGATTACAGCCTCATCTTTCTGTAAAAAGGAAACCCTGTGCAGGGTTGCTATGAGTCGGAAACGACTCCATGGCAAACCACAACCTCCAGATTTGTTTTCATTTTAGTTTGTATAATTATTCCAGATCTTGGTAGTATACTTTTTCTCATATTCTCTCGGTTATTTTTCTTTTCTTTCTTGCTCAGTTTTACTTATCTTATTGAATAACAAAACTTTGAAGAAAAAAAAATAAAGTACTAACATTTGATTGGCTTCATAGATTCTTTCTACTATTTTCCCTTTTCTGCTTTAATCACTCTTTACTTCTTTTTGCCTGGGATTTGTCATTCTTTTTCTGGTTTGTGAAGGTAGGATCTTAGGTAATTGATTTTAGAACTTGGCTTGGATATAGGCATAAAAATCTATAAATTACTCACTAATCACTACATTGGCTGCATCCTGTATACTATTATATGATAGGGTTTCATAAAACCTCTTTAAATTGTTAGGGCAAAGATTTTACTTTGATGACTTGTTGCTATTCGTAGGTGAAGTCTGACTCAGAGCGACCCTATACAAAACAGAATGAAATACTGTCATGTGTTGTGTCATCCTCACAATTGCTGAGATGGCTAAGCTCATTGCTGCTGCCACCATGTTTTTCTTCGTAGAACCCAGCTTCTTGTATTATTTGCTCAGCATACAGGTTGAATAAGTATGGTGAAAGAACACAACCTTGTCGCACACCTTTCCCAATTTTAAAACATTCAGTGTCCCCATATTCTGTTCGAACAACTGCTTCTTGGTCTAGGTACAAATTCCTCAGAAGTACAATTAAGTGTTCTGGAATACTCATACTTCTCAATGTTGTCCATAGCTTGTCATGATCCACACAGTCAAAAGCCTTCATGTAGTTAATAAAGCATAGGTAAATATCCTTCTGGTATTCTCTGCTTTCAGCCAAGATTCATCGGACATCAGCAATGATATCTCTCATTCCACGGCCTCTTCTGAATCCGGCTTGAACCTCTGGAAGTTCTCTGTCAATGTATGATTGTAGCCGTTTCTGTATTACCTTTAGCAAAACTTTACTCGCTTAAGATATCAAAGAGATTGTCTGATGATTTCCACATTCTGTTGGGTCACCTCTCTTTGGAATGGGCATAAACGTTGATCTCTTCCAATCAGTCCGCCAGACAGTTGTCCCTCATGATAACATGGCCAAATTATGAGAAGAATCTCTTTATCCTGGCTTCTAGGGAGCTTTCTGGCTGTACTTCTTGCAACACAGATTTATTTGTTCTTCTGGCAGTCCATTGTACTTTCAATATTCTTTTCCAACACCATAACTGAAATGCATCAATTATTCTATGGTCTTTCTTACTCATTGCCCAACTTTCACATGAATATGAGACTGTTGAAAGTACCATGGCTTGGGTTAAGCATAACTTAGTTCTCAAAATAATAACTTCCTTTGATTTTCTTTTTCTTTTTAACTCTTTAAAGAGGTCTTAATCAGCTGATTTGCCTAATGCAATACCTTGTTTGACTTCTTTACTGCTGCTTCCATGTTGATTGTAGATCTAAGCAAAATGAAGTCTTTGACAACTTCAATATTTTCTACATTTACATTGACATTATTTATTGGTTCCGTTGTGAAGATTTTTGTTTTCTTTATACTGACCTGCAAACCATAATGAAGGCTATGGTCTTTGATCTTCATCAGTAAGTATTTTAAATTCTCTTTATTTTCAGTAAGCAAAGTTGTATCATTTGCATATCACAGGTTGTTAATAACTTTCCCTCCAACTTTGATACCGTGTTCTTCTTCATATAATCCTGTTTCTTGGATTATTTGCTCAGCATACAGATTGGCTAAATATGGTGAAAGGACACAACCCTGGCACACATTTTTCCTAATTTAAAGTATTCGGTATCTCCTTGCCCTGTTCAAACAATTGCCTCTTGGTCTATGTGCATGTTCCTAATAAGCACAATTTAGTGTTCTGGAAAAACCTACTCTTCACAATGTTATCTATCACTTGTCATGATCCACAGAGTCAAATTCCTTGGCATAGTCAATAAAGCACAAATAAACCTTTTTCTTATACACTCTGCTTCCAGCCAAAATCTGCCTAACATCAGCAATGAAATCCTCATTAGAGGTCCTCTTTAGAATCTGGCTTGAATTTGTGGCATTTTCCAGCCATTTTTAAATTAATTTCAACAACATTTTACTTGTATTAATATTAATGATATTGTTCAATGATTTCTTAATTCTGTTGGGTCACAACTCTTTGGAATGGGCACTAATATAGATCTCTTCCAATCAGTTGGCCACATAGCTGTCTTCCAAATTTCTTGGCATAGGTGGGTGAGTGCCTAAAGTGCTTCATCAGTTTGTTCAATGATTTCAATTTGTAGTCCATCAGTTCCTAGATCTTTGCTTTTCATCAGCACTTTGAGTGCAGTTTGGGCTTTTTTGTTCAGCACCATTGAACAATAAATAAACAATAGCTAAACATCAACCATTTATTTTAGGTACAGTAATCTGTGTATGCCTTCCATTTTATTCTGATGCTTTCTGCATCACTGACTTTGAGGACTAAGGTAAGAAATACCTGACCCAAGACATGGTATTTTCAAGTGTCTCATGTACATGTGAAATTGGACAATGAATACGAAAGACCTTAAAATAAGCAATTTGAACTATGGTGCTGGAGAAATATACTGAAGTTAGTAAGGATTGCCATAGTACAAATTTTCTTGGTGTAAGTATAGCCAGAATGCTCCTTAAAAACAACAATGGCAAAACTGTCTCTCAGGCTTTAGAAATGGTATAGGAAGGAACAGCCCTTGGAGACGGCCATCATGCTTGGGAAAATGATGCATTAGTGACAAACAGGAAAACCCCCAATAAGAGGGACTGACACAGTGGTAGCAACATTGGCTCAAACACAATACAATTATGAGGATGGTTCAGGACCAGGCAGAATTTCATTCTGTTATACACAGGGGTCACTATGAATAAGAACCAAATGAACAGTATCTAACAACAACAACATTAATTATAGATAAATACTGAAACAATTATAGGTACAATAATATAATTTGCTTTCAGTATTTCAGTCAATAAAAGGGTAGGTGGAGAAACAAAATTGGCAATGTCGTGATAATTATTGAGGTGTTCATCATACTTTCCTATACATTTTATAATATAATTGAAGGTTTTCAAAGTAAAGATTAAAAAATCAGTAGTAAATAGCTGGTGATATTTTGTGTCCTTTGATAAGCCAATATTTAAAACTGCTTTATCTTGTTTGCTTCCCTTCATAGGCTATATGTACTCAATCCTTTTTAAGAAAAACAGGTAACTCTTTCCCCCTTTATCTATTTTGAGAGCCCTGATCCCAGTAACACTTTCCCCATTCCAGCCTAAATGTCTTATTGTACAATCCTAGTGTGATGCTGTAGGATAAGCACTGGACCTCAAAGGTCAGTTTGAACCACTAGGTAGGAAGCTCAAACTCATTGGCTGCTCCTCAGAAACACTATACAGGGTTGCTATGAGTCAGAACCGACTCAACGGCATTTAGCAACAATAACAATGTCTTATTTTGATTCGTTTCAGGGCAGTTGTAAGGTGCCTATGTGGCCTTAATCCTGGATGAAAAAGACATTCTGAGTGGTTCAAGTCAGACTCTTCTGGAAACATGAATGACTCTTCTGGAAATTATACTCTTTTGCTACATTTGCACCATGTCCTGAAAAGAGTGTTATCAAGCTGTCTCCATTAAGCAGCAGAAGAGAAAGCATTCGGCCCAAAAAGGGATTCTCTCTTATTCAACTAATGATTGGGTATATGTCCTTTGCAGGTCACTTTAAGTGACTTGGTCTTAAGACCTTTAAATTAGAAACAAAATACTTTAGTAGGCAAGATGCATTGGCCTAATTACTATAATGGCTGCAAAGACAGCGATCATTCAAAAAATAAATAAAAACTGAGAAAATCAGAGTATTATTTATTTGTGTAATTTAAAAATTAGTTTTGTCATTCTTTTTATCTATTTAATTAATAACTAATCTTAAAATACTTTTTATAAAATCCATTACATTTTATTAAAATCATATAACAGATTCTGTCTGCAAAGTTAAGTTGTAAATAAAGCCACAATAGTAACAGATAAATGACATTTAAGAAAAAAAAATTGGGATAGTATATTCATTAAGAATAATGGTTTGGTATGATTCTTTAGATATGCTGAAAAGTATATAAATACTGGCAGAAAGCTA
>NW_006408528.1:13728-51288 GCF_000296735.1 Chrysochloris asiatica | reverse complement strand
TAAGAAAGTTAAAAAAAAAAAAAACAATGTATGGTCAATTGTTTAAAGCAGTACTACAGACATTTTTTAGTTGAATAATTATTTGCTATGAGGGTCTGTCTTGCTAAACAGGACACAATGTTTAATAAAATGCCTGGTCTCTACTTGTAGATGTCCCTTTAGTCGTGACAACCAAAAATGGCTCTAGACATTTCCAGATGTCTTCATGGGGAAGAAAAATCACCCTCATTGAAAACCATTGCTTTAAAATGAGTTCTGTCTTGCATTTGCCTAAATCTTAATGACCTAAAGGACTACAACTCAAGCAATGAAAAAAGTCAGACATGAAAAAGATACTAACATAAATTTAAAAAGTTAAATGAATTGAAATAATGCTGAGTATGAGGACCTGTGAAATTGTCCCCACTTGCTTGTAAAGCTTGGCAAGTAGTAAAACTACATCTTTCATCAAAGTGACTTCGTCTTTTCTTCATCTAGAAAACATCATATAAAAAGATTGATTTCTAAACCTTCATACATGCAAAACAAAATTGGTTCAGGGTCAAGACATATTTGATGTGAATAAATAGTTTACGCTTTATTTACTCTGGCATGATTTCATAGTTCTTTCTATAAAGTTCTATAAATTCAGTTGAGTTTAAGACTTGTTTTCCTGCTTGTAAGATAATTTCAATTCATTTAATGAAATTTGATTATAAGTAAGATAAACATGGACAAAAATAAAACATCAAATAATTCAACAAATTAGATAGTTCACTAAGTAACAAGAACCATGTAAAACCATTTCTAAAGTATTAACTTTTTTTGTAGCTTTCTGAGTGAAATTTATCAATGCTTGCCATGCAACAACTCAATAAAAAGAAAATGTGCTAACTATGATCTTTTGCTGAGATGCCAGGTGCTGGCACTTAAAATTTTTGCTGTAGAGAAGTGCGATGGTAATTTTTAGTGTGGGAACCTTGTACAATGTAACTTTAAATGGTCTATTACTATCCAAAAATGCATCTTTGGAAAACATTAAAGAAATATCTTAGAAAATGACTTGCTGTAAAGAACAAGTCGGACTTCAAAAGAATTAAATGGTGAGGATAAACTCTAGATCTTCTCTTTTTAGACATATTTTGAAGTTATAAGTCATGTAAGGAGTCCTTGTGTGGTGCTCTAGGATAAGGACTGAACTGCTAACCACAAGGATGACAGTTCAAATACACCAGAGGTTCCTTAGAAACCCTGTACAGAGTTACTGTGCGTTGGAGCGGACTCGACAGCACTTAGAAACAAGTCATGCAATATATCTTAAAAATAAGTTGCTACTTCTCCTTTTAATAGACCTTTCCTCTACTCTGCCATTTGTTCAAACCTTTAAAAAGTGCCCCACTGTCTCAGACAGTTTTTGCCCCAATGTAGTCTGCAGTGACCTTTATATGACTGAGTCATAAATCCCTAAACATAGGGGATGAAATAGCTGACAGTGCCTTACATATGGTGGTGTGAATGCACTACAATAATTGCTCTGTAATTACAAGGTAATTATTGACCATTTAAGTACTTTTAAGAACAGGGTGAGTACTATGTAATCAAAGACTAATTATCTGATTATTTCTGTCTTTTAAACTGCAGGCTTACAAGATATAAAAATTGCAAGTAACATGGTGATTACTCATTGAGCTACATGGTAACTTCAAGTATGATTGTGAAGCAATCCATAGAAAATGTATTTGTATTGTGGTTCTCCTGAACTGTAATTACAGAGTAGGTACATTGTAATACACATTCTGTGAAATGATAACAAGAAAAAAAAATCATCAATACATTATGCTAATAGAACATAAATACATCAACCCCACCCAATTACACAATTCATTAAATAAGTACATGATATATATTTTACAAGACAGACTATCAGCATCTAAAATAAGAAACACTATGTTTTGTCAGTAAAACACAGATGTGTCACTGTACATTGAAATAGTTTTACAATTCCTTATATCAAAAAACAAAAAACAAAAAACCTACACAATTTTGATAGATTAATAATGTGGAGCAGGGATAGAGAAGTAGAATGAACATTTAAAAGTGATTAATATTATTTGGTGAATTGTACTGGGATTAAATGGTTAAACCCAGACTAACCATTCAGTTTAACTTAATTATCAGTTGGTGGGAACCGAAGTTGGAGTCATTTGTATACCCTTACTGTTCTCTCCCTGAAATTAGTAAGTAATATATGAACTGTCTGGAAAACTATTTACAATAATGCTGAAACACACTAAAAGTGCTGACTTTAAAATGATTTTCAAAATTTGTACATAAAGTATGAAAGAGCAATAATAAATAATTCTTTGCTGAAAGCGTATCTCATATAGGCTGAAGGTAGAAACCTCCTGTTGTTAAGTGCCGTGAGGTCAGTTCTGACTCATAGCAATCCTGTGTAGGGTTTGTCCTGGTGTGGCTCTGTGGGTTAATGCACTGGGCTGCAAAGCTGGTTTGAACCACAAGGTCGGTGGTTCAAGCTCACCAGCTGCTCCTTGGAAATGCTATATAGGATCACTATGAGTCGGAACGCACTTGACAGCAAATAATAGCAACAACAAAACACTTATGGGGACAGAAAACTTCATCCTTCTCCCAGAAACATTATATCATTTCATGCTTTTTTGCATAAATGGAAAAATTGACATATTATTTGATTTTTAGTGTCATTGAATTGGTTCTGATTCACAGAGATCTGGTGTGGTGTTGTAGGATAAGCACTGGACTGCCAACCACAAGGTCGGTTGTTCAAGTGTAACAGCCGCTTCTTGGAAACCATGTACAAGGTCGCTATGAGTAGGAAACTCAACAGTACTTAAAAGCAATAACAACAAATCTTTGTTGGAGCAAAAAGTCTCATCTTTCTCCCACTGTCTGGTGAGCTTGAACAGCTGAGTTTGTGGTTCACAGGCCACTGCTTATCCTACATAATGACTGAACTCCCAGAATATTTCTAAACAAATACAAAACTCAAGGAATGACTGAGACAGGAACCCTGAAAAAAAACCTGAAATAACTATAGCTTCCACATTTGTGTAATATAAAAAGTAAAGATCAAATATTTGTGCAATGGTGCTAAAAATTAATCTCTAAAATCCACTCAAATGAGTAGCTACTCTTGTTAAGTGATTGAAAACACCCATAATATAACCCACAGAATAAAAAGCATGCTGATTTTACTGCAAAGAAATTATGAGTTCTAGAATATGACAAATTACCATTATCCATGGAAAATGGTTTTGAGCAATAGGCACAAAACTCTTAGGCACTGGAGTGGTTACACAGCATTCAAAAGAATGACAAGTCTATCAAAAAAGCACTGGTTTAAGTTACTTTTAAATTATTTCTTTGATTTTGCAGCAATAGCCATAGTGCCATTCTTTTATGTGTTTGTCAATTTTTCCAACAATTCAATTACACACAAAACATTTTCAAGTATTTTTGTATGACTCATTTTAGAATAACCTTCAACTTATACTGTTTTACCAAGTTTGTTTCTTCCCATGGAATTCAACAATACAATAAATTGCAATCTGAATTACTTCCAAATATTGTCTTTTGCAATTAGGTAGATACAAATTCATAGTCAAGTGAAATGCCATTAGTAGTCACTTATGAACTTGTTAATCTTTTGACCTCGGTAGCTTACTCATGAAGTGAAATCCAAAGTGGACTGGAGTAGATGTATTTGATCAGAATTGATTAACTCATGTATCATCACTAAAATATTTCCTTAGATTGAAAGCCCATTAAAGGTCTCTGCCTTATATCAAAATGTCAACCATCCTTATAATACAGTAATGCTCTTTTATTAAGGCTACATTTTTTAGTGTAGTATTTTTAACAACAACAAGATTACAATTTTATAGTATTCTAAATGTAAATATACTATTTTTAAATAAAAGTATTATACACTGTTTTATAAAGCATGAATAATTGGAGAAAAACAAATAAAGATAACTTTCTGAGTAATGCCTTTGGTTAGACTGAGGATAGAGTTAATAAGTAATTAACATGGATTATCACTTCTGAGCATTAAAAAAAATCACTAATTTGCCACTTTCGTTGATTCTTTTTAACTCTAATTCAAAATTCCGGTCTCCTATAAAGATAACTAAGATTTGCTAACTGGACAGCATATGTACAACTTCAAAAGATGCTTTGAGTGAATTTTTCTTAAAGTATTGAAGCCTCCATCAAAACATAGATGAGGACAAGCTAAGTATCATATCAAATTTCTGAAGAAAATGTACCATCATATAAGATGTAGCAAGGTGGTTTAAACCAGTTCTTAGCAATCATACTATGAATGATTACTTTCTGACTAACCCTCTCCACTCTCTTCACCTCCCCATGCTAGCTCATTGCTCTTGTACCTGATGCATTTCTCACAAAATTAAGAAAGGTAAAATAAGATGGTATACATGAATACAAGAGAGATTTTGCAGGTTTTTTCATCTAGGCAGTTATGTCTATGAAGGAAAAAAAAAAATCATAGAAATAAAAATGTGCTAAAATAGTGTTCTTACTTTAATAATAATAACATCATTAAATGTTGCTTTAAACACAGTATAAGAATTACTTATACATAGTCAAATACATAAAAAGGGCAACTTGAGTTTCACAAATATACATTAATATATCCCTTGAACATCTATTACAACAAGGGGAATGTCCAGTTTCACCACTAGGCAATAGCTAGAGGAACCAAAACAAAATAAATGAATTGAAAGATAGGATAGATTAGAAAGAATGAAGATTACCTGTATTTTATTGACTATGCAAAAACATTTGACAGTGTGGATCATAACAAATTATAGATAACAACAAAATATTAGTGAGGACATTGATAAATTGAACCTTTATAAACTTTTAGAAGGAATATAAAGCAATATAGTTATTTAAAAAAATATGAAAAGTTAATATGTATCTATCATACAATACAGCAATTTCTCCCTTAGATATCTATTCCAGAGAAACCTCCCCCACCCCTACAGTCTTGTATATGAATGGATAAACAATCTGTGGTATATCCACAATACGAAATATTATTTGGCAATAAAAAAGTACTACTAATATATATTTCAGCGTGAATGAATTTCAAAAACATGTTAACTAAAAAAAAAAAAAAACCACAGACACAAACAACTTCATATTGAATGAATCAATTTATATGAAATTTTTAGAAAGACAAATATAAAGAGATAGCAATCACCTGGTTTTACAGGTGGAAACAGGCATTGACTGTAAAGGAACAGAAGGGAAATTTGGGGATGATAAAAGTATTCTAAAACTGTATGTTGGGATGGATACAGCATTATAAAAATCATTGATCCATAACCTTACAATGGAAACCCTAACCATACAATTCTATGGTATGCAAATTATATTTATCTAAAATAGGAAATTTGAGTAAGTTACTTATAATTGTCTTTTTTAAAAATCTCAAATATATTCTTGACTATAGTTCAATGATAAAAAGCAAAACCCTTGAGTTGCTATTCAGTTCTTCAAACACACCTATACAAAGTGTATGCTCAATATATAATCCTGGTTCACTTTCAAAATATTGATTTGCTTCAATATTTAATTAAGATCCACAGGTATACATCTGACAACTATGTGCAGAATGATTTTCAAGGATATCCACTTCAGGGTTGAAATAATTCAGGCTTCTTCATTACTAATCTCATTACTAATCAGTCTGGTAGCATAGTGGTTACGAATTGGGCTGTGAACCGCAAGGTCAGCAGTTCAAAACTACCAGCTGTTCCATGGGAGAAAGATGAGACTTTCTGCTCACATAAAGATTTATAGCCTTGGAAACCCTGTACAGGGTCGCTATGAGTCAGAACTGACTCCACAGCATATAACAACAACAATCACAATATACCCTTTCATGCTGTAGGACAATGCACTGGATTACAAGGTCGTTTTGAATCACAAGGTCGGCAGTTCAAACTTTCCAGTCGCTCCTTGGAACCATATACAGGGTTGCTGTGAATCTGAACCAACTTGACAGCACTTAACAACAACAATAATCTCCAATAGAGACTGCTGTGATTTTGTAAGATCAGCACTGGACTGCCAACAACAAGGTTGTGGTTTGAGCCTACCAGCCTACCAGAAAAATCACTGAGTCAGAATCTACTTGATGGCACTTTATAGCAACAACAACAACCTTTGCTAGCATGTGTTTTTATGTGATAAGCAGAAAAGTCATTGAGCACATTTTCTCATATTCATATCATTCCTTTCTTGACTTACTGCATCAAAGTTTTCAATGAACTGAACTATATGTTATCAGGCATAGACTCTGTACTCAGTCTTCCAAGATGCCAGAAATAATGTTATTTAAAGGTGATCAACATCATTTGATAAAGACATTTTCTTATACGTCATTTGGGATGTAATATTTGTTATTAACCCTGCAGTTGATATTACAATACTCTAAACAACCATGTAACATAATTGCTATGAAGATGTAACTTTAATGATACCTTTGAAATGCTGTATCTTCCTTGCCTTTGGCAAAATAATAATAATAATAGTAATCAATTTTAGGATTGTTCTATAATAGCTCAATTGGTTTACCAGAGACATTACTGTGCTTTGCCTGGAAATTGAGCAAAAGTTCATGCCCCAAATTGGCAGAGATTCCTAACCTAAAAAGCTCTGGGGTAATGTAAATGAAATAACAATCCAATAAAATCTAATTTTAAAGAGGTTTGTCTTCGTAATTTCCAACTTTATTTTTGTTTTTGATTGTTTATGCAAAGTCATCACACGTGTTAATTCACTTATCTGAGAATACACAGAAGTACCTTTTACTTTTATAATGTAGTCATGTTCACTATTGGAGCTACAACTTCAAGAAGGATTTAATCACTACATTTATATTCCAGTGGTTTATTTTGAGCCTTTGATTATTGTTATTCATTTATGAATTGTGGGTAGAACTCAACATAACAATAACTATGACAAATGTATATTTACAAACATAATTAAAAATCTGTAAATGATATGAAAATCTTAGCCATTAGCTTAGCATTTGCTGAGACAAGTTTATCAAAATTGTCTTTCTAGCATTAATATAAACTTTCAAAGACAAAGGTTACTAGTAATATAATAATGTATCTTTGAAAATCATCATTATTCTTAGTTTTATAATTGTTGAAATATAAGTGAATAAAAAAAATTCATGGTGGTTTTATCTAAAGCTAGCAGGCAGCTTGCTGACATTTTATGATTGATAAAAATCAATAATAGTACACAGGTTATATGTTGAGAAGCACTGCATTATAAATATTGTCTCATTTGATTTTCTAGACAGATCTCAGAAGACAAGTGAGGCTATGTATAAAGATATAGAAATATTCCTTCCTTCATGAAATCAAAGAACTCAAGTGATTGGCAACTCTTGCTGTATTTACTACAGAAATAACTATGATTCTATGCTGCTGTTATTAGACAATTGATTTGGTTCCAACTCATAACAATACAGCTGAACAAACCAGTGCCCGGTCCTACCACCCTCACAACTGTTCTGTTTGTGCCCATTTTTGCTGCATCTCTCTTGTTGGGGGTTTCCTTCATTTTTGCTGACCCTCCACTTGATCATGCATGATTCTTCTTCAGAGACTTGTCGCTCCTGACAAATGTCCAAAGTATGACAGTCCTCATGTCTAAGTAGTACCCTGGCTGTACTTCTTCCAAGACAGATTTGTATGTTCTTCTGGCAGTTCAGGGAACTTTCACTATTCGCTGCTAACACCATAATTCAAATGCATTGGTGTTTCTGGGGTCTCATTTATTCATTGTTCAACTTTCACAATGCATATGAGGCAAACGAAAACAGCATGCTTTGGTTAAGTGCATGTTTTTCCTCAAAGTGACACCTTTGGCCTTGAACACTTTAAAGAGGTTTTGTGTAGCAAATTTGCCTAATGTAATATTTTGTTTGATTTCCTAATTGCTGTTCTATGAGCACTGATTGTAGATCCAAGCAAAATGAAATCTTTGCAATTTCAACCTTTTTCTCATTTAACATGATCTTATTTACTGGTCCAATTGTGAGGATTTTTGTTTTCTTTACATTGAGATGCGATCCATACTGAAGGCTTTAGTCTTTGATGCTTATCAGTAAATATTTCAAGTCTTCTTCACTTCCAGCAAGAAGGTTGTGTCATCTGTGTATCAAAGGATGCTAGTGCACCTTCCTTCAGTCCTGATTATACATTCTTCTTCATATAATGCAGTTTCTCATATTATTTGCTCAGCATACAAATTGAATAAATATGGTGAAAGGATACAACCCAGAGACACACTTTTCCTGATTTTAAACCATGAAGTATCCACTTGTTCTGTTCTATTGGTATGTGTATAGGTTCCTCATGAGCACAACTAAGTGTTCTGGAACACCCATTCTTTGAAATGCTCTCCATAGTTTGTTATGATATGCACAGTAGAATGCCTTTGCATAGTCAAGTAAACATCTTTCTGATTGTCTTTGTTTCAGTCAAGATACATCTGACATCATCAATGGCATCCCTCGTTCCATGCCCTTTCCTGAATTTGGTTTGAATTTCTTCCAGCTCCTTGTTGATATACTGCTGCAACCACTTTTTAATTATCTTCATCAAAATTGTGTTTGCTTGTGATCTTGATGATATCGTTCAATACTTTCTGAATTTTCTTTATACAGAAGAGTGAGCACCTCCAGTTTGTTGAAACATTTCTCAATCAATTCCTGGACCCTTGTTTTCATCAATGCCTTCATTGCAACTTGGACTTCTTCCTACAGTACCATTGGTTCCTGATCCTATGGTACCTCTTGAGATGGCTGAGCATCAACCAATTCTTTTTGGAACAGTGGCTGTGTATTTCTTCCATCTGCATTTGATGCTTCCTGCATTGCTCAATATTTTGCCCCAGACTTGAATGTTTTCTTCTGTTTTGTCAGCTTGAGAAAGCTGATCATCTCTTCCATTTTGGTTTTCTAACTCCAGGTCTTTGCTCATTTCATTATAATGACCTAGTTTTTGTGAGCTACTCTTTAAAATTTTCTCTTCAGTTCTTTACTTCACCATTTATTCCAGTCACTTTAGCTTCCTTGTGTTCAAGAGCAAGCTTTGGTCTTCCAACACCCATCTTTGTCTTTTCTTTCTTTCCTGTCTTATAATGACCTTTTGCTTTTTTCAGGCATGATATTCTAGACATCATATCATAGCTCCTGAATTTTTGGTGATTAGTGTCAAATGTTCTGGTAGCGTAGTGGTTACGAATCGGGCTGCGAACCTTAAGGTCAGCGGTTCGAAACTACCAGCTGCTCCGCGGGAGAAAGATGAGGCTTTCTATTCCCGTAAAGATTTACACCCTCGGAAACCCTGTACAGGGTCGCTATGGGTCGGGACTGACTCGACAGCACATAACAACAACAAGTGTCAAATGCATCAAATCTGTTTTTGAGATGGTCTTTCAATTCAGGTGGATATACTGGAGTTCATATTTTGGTTCTCATATACTTTCTTCAGCATCAGCCTGAACTTGCATAAAAGCAATTGGTGATCTATTTCACAGTCAGGCCCTGGCCTTGTTTTGGCTGATAATATTGGGCTTCTCCATTGTCTATTCACATATATGTAGTCAGTCTGATTCCTATGTATTCCATCTTGTGAGATTCAAATGTATAGTTGCTGTTTATTTGCAATGAATACATAATTGGTCTTGCTAAATTCTGTCATGTGACTTCTAGCATCATTTATATTAATAAGACCATATTTTTCAACTACAAACCTTCCTGTGTTTCCAAATTTTACATTTAATCACCAGTAATTAATCAATTTACCTTGATTGCATATGTGATAAATTTCAGTCTGAAGTAGTTGGTAGAATTCTTCAATTTAATCATCTTTGACTGTAGTGGCTGATATGTAAATTTGAATAATAATGTGGTAATTGGTCTTGTAGGTATATGGATATTATCTAAGGTGTATGGATATTATCCTGAATAAAAATGGTGGTAATTGGTCTTGTAGGTGCATGGATATTGTACCTCATATGGATGCTGAAATGCTCTTTTTTTTTTTATCATGAAAGTGACACCAATTCTCTTCAATTTGTCATTCCTAGTACAGTAAACCATACAGTTGTCTGACTCAAAATGGTTAATACTTGTCCATTCACGTCATTGAGGTAATTCTACTTTGAGGTAATTCTCAGTAGTATTTTGAGTGCTTTCCAACCTGACAGGCTTATGTTCTGGCACTGTATAAGACAAGGTTCTGTTGCTATTCATATAAAGTTTTCAGTGGCTAACCATTCAGAAGTGGTCTATCGCTACTTTTTCCTAGCTGGTCTTACTCTGGAACCTTTCAGAAACCTCTCTAGCACAGAAATGCACAAGGCACTAAAGTACAACAAACTGACAGAAAAGTGATGGTGATTCTATAGTAGTGAAGATTGAGGAGCAAATCATTCATAAAGATTGATGATATTTTTGGAATGTTGGTATGATTCTTCAGGATAAGCACTGGATTGGTAATTGAAAGGTTGGTAGTTCAAACCCACCAGTCATTCCTTACAAGACATATGTAGGGCAACTATGAATCAGAACCAACTCAAATAAACTTAAAACAAAACAACACCAGCTTAATTTGTGAGGGATTTTGAAGTATTTCTCTACGAGATAAAAAATATTTCCTAGTATCTTCAAGTGCCAAGTGGCACTTCAAGCAAAATATCCTAGGATTTGTTTCGTAAGTCAAATGGAATAAATGAGTTCTTTAAAGATAAGTAAGTAAGAAATAAGCAGGTGAAATATCACTGAGATGCCTCCAGAAATGCATGTAAAAAATAGAATTTTTAACAGTACACATGTGTATTTGGAGGTTTTATTAAGTAACAATACACTGATAGATAATTGTAGAAAGCCATATAGAAACAACGTAATCTAAAAGATTCTCAAATTACCCAAAGCATGTAAATGGCTTATTTTCTAAAATGGAACCTTGTCTTCTTTGCCTTACATTCTATAAGCTTTATCTAGCCTATCAATCCACAGCAATTTATTCTCAAATTTAAATCTCCTCTTCTGTGTTTCAGATATGCATGTCCACCTTGACATCCATATGTCAGAGATTGTTTTTAATATAAATTGATGACTTTTTAAAGACATGTCAATCTCAATGTCAAATTCATCACCAAATTCTGTCAACTGTTTTTCTTTTCTTTAGAATATTAATTTTTTTTTTACATTCCCATGTCAGTATATTCTATTCTATCTCATTACATCATCTTCTCATTCCAAGGAAATGGTATTAGTCTCTGAATTTGTTATTGACCTCCCTGCCTCCAATTTTATGAAATTTAAGTGATTTTTTTTTTTTAATTGTACTCAGATCATTCTCTTTAAAACACTATTGCTTTCAAATGATCAATTGTTTTTCAAAAATCTTCTAACGGTTCTTTATGGAATAGATTGTCACTGTTAAATGTACTACAATTTTATTCATGGTAATTTATTCCATAGTATTTTTTTCTAACTTTCTCATGATCACCCACTGTTCCTTGGTAAAAGAAGTTTATCAGTCCATATTAGTCATTTTCTCCTACACATCACTTTTGTGGCCTGTATTTCTCACTTCATATCTTTGTTCATCCTTAGCCTGGAAAACCCTTCAACTTTGTTTTCTGATTTCGTTCTTCATTGTTACTATGTGTTGTCAAGTTGATTCCAACTCTGAGAAACCATATTGAGCAAAGTAGCACATCCCTATAGGGTTTTCTCGACTGTAGTATCTATATTAGTTGATGGCAATGGATTTGATTTTTGATCGGGCAGTGTTTTGTTCTGCTGTGCATAAGGTCGCTATGAGTCATAACGACTTGATGGCACCTAACAACAACAACAACACTCTTTATGCTTGCAGATTATCAGGTTTCTTCTGTGGAGTCACTGGATTGGTTTGAACAACTGACCTTTTCGTTAGCAGTGGAGTGTTTAAGCACTGCAACATAAGGCTTCTTTAATTTCTGCTGTTGTTGTTAAATAGTTATGACTCAGAGGCCCTATGAGGTTCTGACTCATATAGACACTATGATGAGCAGCTGGTGGGTTTGAACTTTGACACTATGATAAGTATCTGGTGGAGTTTTTCTTTCCAGTGCTTGTACTACAATGCCACAATTCTTGCACCCCTTAACACACTCTTGACAGGAAGATTTTTGCAAAATTTTACTGGTTCTGCATTACATTACTTTTCCTGTAGCCTGTCTCTCTGATAATGAGGCAAAGACTCACACATTCAAATATGGATTTAACACTTCAGCCTGGTGGTGGTGGTGTGCTGTGGAGTCAGTTCTGATTCATAGCGACCTTGTATAGGGTTTCCAAGGCTGTAAATCTTTACGGGAGAAGAAAGCCTCATCTTTCTCTTGTGAAGGACTGGTAGTTTCAAACTGCTGACATTGAGGTTAGCAGACCTACTTGTAACCACTACATTACCTGGCAGTGGTCAAAGTCCATACTTCAAGGATTTTCTATTGGCTAAGGTTTTCAATGGAGTCCTGGTGTGGTGCTGTTAGATAAGCGCTGGGCCACAAAGTTAGTTTGAAATGCAAGGTCGGTAGTTCAAACCTACCAGCTGCTCCTCAAAACCCTTATACAGGCTTGCTATGAGTTGGAATTGACTTGACAGCACTTAGCAACAATAAGGTTCCCAATAGAAAAATGTGCCTCAGATATCTCCCCTGACCCAGCAAATGTCTCCCCTCACCCAGCTAATTTTCAGCTCTGCTACCATAGGGGCCAGAGAACTTCAAGGGTGGCGAGTGGTTACTATGTTGTCATTCAAAGAAAATGTCTTCTATTTAGAGTTATAGTAAGATAAAATTGTATTTACTGAAAATCAGGAGAATTGTATTTCAGTAAAGTTTGCTGTGATCACTTTGATATACAATGGGAAGCCCATTTGGTCCACTGAAGGATTTTGAAATAAAGACACAGACATGTACCTGTGAAGCAGTGAACTAACTTTAAACAGGTGTTGTAACATATTATTGGCCCATGCATATTTTTTTATTCTGTACTTAAAATGCTAAAAATAAATCAATTTCTAAATATACAATAATGAATAATTTCCCATTTCATTAATGCTTCAACATGTAAATATATTTATAAATACACAATAAATTATAATAAAGTTAGAAGATTTATTTGAAAGATTGAAAAATCTAAGGATTTTAAATTTTGATACAGACTGTCCTCCTGTTGTTGTTGTACTGAGTCGGTTCCAACTCATAGGGACCCTGTGTAGTGTTTCCAAGGTTGTAAATATTTGTGGGAACAGAAAGCCTCATCTTTCTTCCATAGGGCAATTGGTGGGCTCAAACCAATGATCATTTGGCTTGAAACCTACTGTTCTCCTCTTACCAGTTACATAAATTTAAGGAATTCAGATTTTTTTATTATATTTGCTTATCAGTGGAATGAACCAAGAATACTAGTAACTACTTCACACTAATAAGAGAGAATTAAATGAAGTATCAGTTGCAAAATATTTAGTACAAAGTAACTCACACATATAGAAGAAGTTCAATAAACAATAACTCATTTTTTATGGCCAGGAATTGAAAAACAAAGACTTTGATAGCTCAGATGGTACTGCTTCATTATAAAGATGTCATAGAGGAAACTAACAATTCTTCAGATCATCTGTGCACAACTCAGGGATTTAGAAAGGAGCTGACTGATATTCTGATGAAACAAAGGACAAGAGGTGGTGTATAGCATGTGTACCTACAATATGAACTTTATTACAAAATCAAAAATACATATTAATTAAAATTTATTTTCCCCACATTGATAATTGTTTTGATATACTATTTTCTACTTCTTGTGAATACAGTAATTACTTCTAAGATTTCAAATATTCTTGAAGTAATTAAAAAACAGTCCTTGAGTTTCGATTAAGAGACAATCATTAGATATGTAAAAATCACATATACTAGGGCAATTTCCAGATAACATGAAGAGAAACATTTTGATATGGTACAGGTTATAAGATAATGAATGAAGCATATTCTCACTGTTTAAATTCCCTAACACTGGACTAGACACACACGCAAAAAAAACAAAGCAAACAAACAAAAATCCCACCCAAACTGTTGCCATCAAGTTGATTCCAACTCTGTGAACCTATGCGACAAAGTAGAACTGCCCTAGAGAGTTTCCAACACTGTAATCTTTACAAGAGTGGGCTGTCATATTAGAGAAGTTGGTGGATTCAAACTGTCGACTTGTCTCTTAGCAGCTGAGCACTTAACCTTTGCACTCCCAGGGCTCCTTTGGACTAGGCACAGCCTAAGCTGTCAAATGAATATTTGACATGAACTAAGCTGTCAAATAAGAATGTTGAGACATTTCCCTGATTTTTGCAAATGCTTACTAGAACAGCAGTGGTTTTCTTTGAAGATATTGCTCAAATGATACATTGCTTATAGAACAAAGTGTAGGTTTATTCAAATGGAGAAAATTCAGATTCTAGGAATTTTGAAATAACGCATATTTTCGGATGCACTAATTATTTTCTGTATGAAAAAAGAATGCTAATAGCGTCTTTCAGTTACACATGTTCTAATTATTGCTGATAGGAAGGTCAAAATTCAGTCTAAGAAGAAAACAAGTTGGATTACTATTGTTCAAAAAAGTATTTAAATTAAATCAGAACTATCTCTAATTATACAAACATAAATCAAATGAAACCAAACCCAGTGCTGTGGGGTAGTCCAACCTGACTGATCGCATCCCCATAGCACAGAATAATACTGCCCCATAGAGTTTCTGAGGCTGTAAATCTTTATAGAAGCAGACAACCTGATCTTTCTCTCAAAGAGCAGCTGGTGGGTTTGAATCACTGACCTGGACGTTATCAGCCAATGCTTAACCCACGACACCACCAGGGTACCTTTTATAACTGTATAGTCATCAATATTAGCGTCTGAATGATAGTAAAGATATTAAAAATGTCACTTGTTGACTTTTGACAAAAAAAAAAAAAATTCTTCTAGGACAGAATGTTAAAATCCTTAGCAATGTTTTCTCTTAGAGAAAGCCCTCGTTGCTTTCTAGGCCTATCACGCTGTTGTTTTTCCCCAGTACATCAGTTCTTTCTCTCTCTGCTTTCTAGGCTCACTCCCAAGTGTCAATTTTCCTCTCATCCCCTCCCACTGATATTTTTACTGTCAGATGCTTCTTTATGTTGAAGCCAAAATATGTCTTTTAAATTTTGTTAGTTTTTCAAACACTTTTAATTTCCTTTATACCTGATACTACTTTATGCTGCTAATAGCCATTCCTCCCAATCTCCTTTTACTGAGAATTGTTTTCTATGTCAGATTTTTAAATTTCTCTTCCTATTCCTTTTTGCTCATCCATTCTATGATAGCTATTAGGGATGTACATGTTTCAATTCTCCTCCTTCTGAGCATCTTCAGAAATTAGGAGTAGCCATGATGGTTACGAATCGGGCTGCGAACCGTAAGGTTAGCAGTTCGAAACTACCAGCCGCTCTGCGGGAGAAAGATGAGGCTTTCTACTCCCGTAAGGATTTACACCCTCGGAAACCCTGTACAAGGTCGCTATGGGTCGGAACCGACTCGACGGCACTTAACAACAACAACAATGATATATATATTCTTTAGGAAAAGAAGAAGAAATGTGTGAATCAGAGTGGCACATGTTACCGCCTGCTAGATGCCTTTAAAAACCATTCTGTGATTCACCATATCTTCATTCTGCTGCTAGGCAGCCATCAATTTTAAATTGTGGAGAAAACATCGAATTTCAAGTCCCTAAATGATAATGTAGACTAGATAATCCTGTCAATTTATGCTAGATACATAAATTGAATGACAAAATATTGTTGTTTTTAATCCACTGAGATTTGGATGCTTCTTGTAGAACAATATAATTGATTTTAGCACCTTAAAGAGCATGTTGCTATGACTAAAGTAAATATATGGCCTTGACTTAGCAATTAGGCCTATGGTGGTAAGCAGCGACAACAGTCAGAGATGGGAAGAAATGTGATTTATGCCCTGACGGAACACAAATGAATCATATACCTAAATAACTTGAGCATTAAGCAGAGTTAAAAAAAAAAAGGGTAAAAGTTGTGTACAGGTTGCAATTGGTGGTATTTAATAACGCCCTCCAAGAAAGAGATGACTAAAGAAAAGAACTGAAGAGGTTGCAAGAAGGAATAAAAGAATATGTAGAGAAAACTAATAAATTAGAGGATTTTTAGGGCTGGAAAATAAAAATATTCCTCAGTCCTATACAGTGAAATATTAAACTGAAATAAAATAAGAGAAGAGAAAAATACAAAAATATGAACACAAAAAACTTATTACTAAAACTCTGTGTATTAAATTGCCTCAGTACAAAAACGAAATTAAATGCATTTTTTTCATACTCAGTTCTGGAATCTCTGAAAGATTAAAGTGTATTAAGAAAAAAAAAGTTAGGCTGAGTATGTTAAGTACCTTTGAGTTGATTCTGACACCTAGAGACCCTGTATCGGGTTTCAGAGGAATGGCTGATGGGTTTGACCTGCCTACCTGTTGGTTAGTAATTCATTGATTATCCTACAGTGCCACACCAGGACTCAGGTTGAGTATGGCATACATTAAATTATTCCCATTGTAGAAGCTAGCTTAGGGAAAAAAGAATTAGAATGAGGGTCTCTCATTGAACTTTATAGAATGAAGATATCCATAATAATAATAAAAAAAAAACTATGAATTTAAAAAACAAAACAAGACAAACAACTAAAGTCCCATTGTAGGATCATGTTACTAATTAGAATAAAATAGGTAAGACTTTAACTGCTTTTGAGGGAATTATACTGTCAAAATATGAACAAAATCTGTAAGACTTAAGATGACCCAAAGGACTCCAACATTCTTAAATAGAAAATGAACTAAGAACACCAGGAGTCCTGGAGTGGCATTGTAGGATAAGAACTAGACTGCTAACCACAAGAATGGTGGCTCAAACCCACCAGCTACTCCTTGGAAACCCTACACAGGGTAGGTCTGAGTTGGAACCAACTCGATGGCACTTAACAATACCCCTCCACACACACCATATATTACTAATGTCTACAACCTATTTGGTCATAAAAGGATTTAAGAATTGGTGTACACCAGGGTCTGTTAGGCAATTCCCATTCTTTCCCATTCTGAATAGGGACATATATCGAGGTTACTCTTATTTCTTATTTACCATCATTGTACTAGGAAGTCCTGGTATGGCGCTGTGGGTTACTGTGCCAGACTGCAAAGCCATTTGAACTGCAAGGTTGGCAGTTCAAACTCACCAGCTGCTCCTCAGAAACCCTACCCAGGATCATTAGGGGTCGGAACTGACTCAACAGCACTTAACAACAACAACAACACTAGGTGAAGAAAACTGCAGAAAACTTAACTATTTGAGGTAGGTCACAAGATTAATGAAGGTCACATGATAAATTGGGTAGCTACTTTTATCCCCTCATGAAGAAGAGACAATTCTAGATATAAGTCAGAGAGTATGGATGTCATTGTAAAGGATTTTAGGTTTAACTCCTCAGATCAGAGTAAGAGATTAAACTAAATATTTGCTAAACGGGAGCTGATTATCCATGATACTCATTAGACAGGTTCACAAATATTTTGGATCTTTCTCTAATTGGAGCACAATAGAAATAAACCCCACTGAACCACTGAAGTTCTATGTGGGCATATACTACCTTTCAGAAGAGACTCTGAAACTTGCTCTCCAGCATAGAGATGCTAAAGCAAATGGAAAAGATGCAAAAAAATCTGAACAGAAAATTTCAAAGGTCAGCTAGAGAAGACAAAGTCAAATATTATAACAAAATGTGTAAAGGCCTGGAGTTAGAAAACCAAAAGTGACAACTATGCTCAGCATTTCTCAAGCTGAGAGAACTGAAGAAAAAATTCAAACCTTGACTTGCGGTATTGAAGTATTCTATGGGCAAAATACTGAATAATGAAGAAAGCATCAAGATTGAAGGAATACCAGAGGCACTGTATCAAAAAGAAACAGTTGATGTTCAACTGTTTCAAGGGTAGCATATGATCAAAAGCCAATGATCCTGAAGGCAGAAGTCCAAAGTGTATTGAAGTCATTGGCAAAGAACAAGGCACTAGGAATTGATGGAATATTAATTGAAAAATTTCAGCAAAGTAAAGCAGCATTTGAGGCACTCACTCATTTATGCCAAGAAATTTGGAAGACAACTATCTGGACAATTGACTGGAAGAGGATCTGTATTTGCGCCCATTCCAAAGAGTTGACTGAACAGAATGAGGAAGTCATCCGACAATATCACTGATATCCCATGAGAGTAAAGTTTTACTGAAAGTAACACAGAAATTATTGAAATCATATATTGACAGGGATATTGACGGAGAATTCCAGAGGTTCAAGCTGTTTTCAGAAGAGGATATGGAATTAGGGATATCACTGCTGATTCCAGATGGATCTTGGCTGAAAGCAGAAAATACCAGAAAGATGTTTACTTGTGTATTATTGACTATGCAAAGGCTTTTGATTGTGTGGATCATGACAAGTTATGGACAACATTGCAAAGTATGAGTATTCCGGAACACTTGATTGTGCTCATAACGGACCTGTACATAGACCAAGAGGCAGTTGTTTGAACAGAACAAGGGAACATCGAATGGTTTAAAATTAGGAAAGGTGTGTGCCAAGGTTGTATTATTTTAGCATATTTATTCAATCTGTATGCTGAGTAAATAATCAGAGAAGCTGGATTATATAAAGGAAAACGTATAATCAGGATTGTAGGAAGTCTTTTTAACACCCCACGATATGCAAATGATACAACCTTGCTTTCTGAATGCCAAGAGGACTTAAAATGCTTATTGATGAAGATCAAAGACCACAGCCTTTGGTATGGGTTGCACCTCAATGCAAAATCCTCACCACTGGACCAATAAATAACATCCACATAAATGGAGAAAAATTGAAGTTGTCAATGACACATTTAACTTGGATCAACTATCAACATTCATGGAAGCAGCAGTCAAAAAATCAAATGATGTATTGCATTAAGATCTCACTGAGATGGATTGGCACAGTGGCAGCATAAATGGGTTTAAGTGTAGCAACAATTGTGAGATTGGCCCAAATTTGGGCAGTGTTTCATTCTGTTATGCATAGGATTGCTATGAGTCAGTACCAACTTCATGGCACCTAACAACAACATCCTTTAGCCAATAAAATGTATGTACAAGTGTATTCTGTGTCCACTTTTGGTCAAAAATTCCCACATCAATTTATCTTTATTTTTTTCTATAGGAGTTAATATAATGTTTCTGTACTAATGTACAGGATGCAATGTACACGGAATGTTGTAATTGTGCTTTATGTACAACTCCATGTGGCCAAAGATTCCAAACCAATATTGCTGCCATATGTGCCACTTGTGAACTAATCTAATTGTAAGAATGCATGCTTTATTTTAAAATTACTCATTTCTGTACATACAATGTAGAGGACACGTATTTCAAATAGGAATTGTAAACGGAATAAAATGAAAATGTGTGACAATTATATTATGATAATATGACTAAAGTATTAAGATGAATTGTTAATCATTACTTAGCAAATTACAACTTTCATATTGAGAAAATAATACCTTACATATATAATGAATAATATTACACTTGGACTAATATGGTTGTAAGTTAATTATAGACTACACAGCTGATTTAGTTTCATTTACCTAAGGAGCTGTTCTGACCCTATTGCAGATTAATTACATCTTCAGGAATACACTCTCATTTATCATTGTCACTTGCAGCATTATAGCTTCTAGCTAGAGTGTAGTAGCTATTATATAAAAAAAAAAAAAAATTCCTTAGCTCTGATACATTTTGCAAGTGTAGTCATTAAAAGCACATGACAGCTAAAACCAGGTAACACTAAATTAGCTATGGAACATTAGGAAAGTGCATGTCCCAGAAATTAAATGACTGTAGGAAAATACAAATTCTGTTAAGATCATTCAAGTCACATACCAGCTTTTATTACATCTTAAAACTTATTTGAAAAGATGCCATATTCTAAAATATACTTATGGAATATGCATTTGAACATTATTAACCCCTACACTGCACAGTAGGCAAGATCTTAATATTTCCATTGTCTAATATTATTAGAATATTCAAAAACAACATGTTTGTTTTTATAGATAACTAGAGTTTTATTTAAATTATCATCTATATTCTATTTGTTTTATCTGAAAATAAGACGAATCTAAATCATGTGTAAAATAATATTTCCATTGTAATTCAGTTACACTTTCATTTATTCATAGCTAAATGATCATTTAGTATCTATTGAGAACAGCTAAATGCTAATATCGCAATATTGGCAAAATGCAAGCTTATTTTAATAACTAACATCCCTTGACCTCAGGAACTCAGATTCTGGGAAAGATAACAAACGTATGAGTATTTGAAATGCAGAATATAGCATTAATGTTTAATTGAGATGTGTAGAGTATTATGGGTCATCAAACAGGTGTTGCAAACACAGTATGGTAAGTCAGAATAACTCTTTGAGGAAAGAGAAGCCTAGGTTGAATCTTCAAACAGTAGATAACTTTGCAACTTGTGAACAAGGAAAAGGAGGGTATCTAAGAATGATTTTGGAGTAGGAAGAGGAGGAGTCCTGGTGTGAAGCTGTGGGTTAATGAGCTGCACTGCAAGTCCGTTAAAACCACAAGGTCAATGGTTCAAACTCACCAGCTGCTCCTCGGGAACCCTATAAAGGGTGGCTCTGAGTCAGAACCAACTAGAAAGCACTTAACAACAATTGGCGGAGGATGGGTGAAAACAGATAGGTTCATTCAGACAGAGTTGATGACATGCACAAGGGCAGAGTCAAGAAACAATGACATTGTAGGAGCTATAGAGAGTTTCTGGAGGTTTGGCTGAATATGGGGTAGGACCAAAACCTGGTAAGGAGCACCTCTGTATGCAACAGTGGGATATGGAGCTGTAGGACTGCTAGGTCATTTGAACCTCAAGATTGGTGATTCAACCTCACTAGCTGCTCCTCAGAAACCCTACACAGACAGGGTCGCTATGAGTTAGAATAGAGTCCACTGTAATTGACAACACCAACAACAGCAACGGATGTTGCCAAGGAGCGTTGGTGATACAATGGTTAAGGCTTAGCAGCTAAATAAAAGATTGGCGGTTCAAACTCATCAATCTTTCCATTAGAAAGACCATAGGGACCACAATCACTAGGAACCTTCTATAACTATCTTCCTTTACTCATTCTACATGAGGGAAAGGCAGACTCAACAAGCTGGGAGAGAAAGAGCAGGGTGCATTCATGGGAATGTGGAGGATTATCCTACAAATAAACCTTGACGTAAAAAGAGTATTTCTTGATTAGCTGTGGAGATTTATGCAATTACATAAATTTACAATGGTAATATAAAGAACATTATCTCTGTGAGATGTTAGGTGAAACCATGAGGAAAAGTGAAATAACCAGAAAATGTTAGAGAGACAAAGTTGTTGCTGTTGTTAGTACCATGGAGTCAGTTCCGTCTCATAGTGACCCTGCACAGGGTTTCTGAGGCTGCAAATCTTTACGGAAACAGAAAGCCTCATCTTTCTCCCATGGAACCGCTGGCAGTTTCAAACCGTTGACCTTGAGGTTGGCAGCCCGACGGGTAGCCACTACGCTACCATAGCTCCTTAGTAGAGCAGTGAAGTATCCTGGTGATCATCAACAGTCATTTTTTAGCAAATGAAGTTAGAAAAATCCATGAAGGTGACATAAAATTAGTTTATGGTCAGGGAAGAATTACAAGACTCAAGAACGTTTGGGGTTGATTATTACAATAATCAAAGCCATTGTAAATATCTTTAAGTCAAAAACTTTTTAAAAAATTAGAATAGTTATCTGGTAGGAAAAAAGACAATAGAAATATGTTATACATAATTGTTTAATGAAACTACAAATTTTGCAAATTTACTAATAAAATAAAAGCAGCAATTTTGTTTTAGCCTGTGGTTTAATGTTCTAGTTTGGGGCTTTTAGCTTTAGGATCACACCAAACACAATACCAGTTTTAAGGATTTTTTTCTGAACAGATGATGAATCTGTTTAGAATGTGTGTAAGAGTAGAATTGTACTCTAGATAGCTTTCCGTGGTTCTTATCGTCTACAGCGCTTTCCTCAAAAGAGTTCCTGGGTGGATTCGAAAATCTAACTTTTCTATTAGTGCTTCACTCTTTGTACTATTTAGAGATTTCACAAAAAGAGACTATTTTTTCTAACATAAGCTAATTTACTAAAAACTGTGGTATAGTCGATAAAAAGCAACACTATCTACTAATGCTATAATTACACTTAAAAAAGAATTAACTTCACAAAGAAAATTTAATTTACTTATAATTTTTGTAATTAAAGATTGCTTTTAGACAAATTTATCAAGTATTGTTGTTGTTGTTATGTGCCGTGGAGTTGGTTCCAACTCATAGTGACCCTGTACAGGGTTTCGGCAGTAAATCTGTTTGGGAGCAGAAAGCCTCATCTTTCTACCGTGAACAGCTGGTAGTTTCGCACTGATGACCCTGAGGTTAGCAGCCCGATTTGTAACCACTATGCTACCAGAGCTTCTTTTATCAAGTATATGAGATTAATAATCTAATGAAATGAGCTCCCTGAAAAAAATATTTTATTAGAGCATAGCTTACAATGTCATAAAATGGGAAAAAATAGAATTCAGAACTTTGTCTTCCTATACTGAAGATTGTTGCTGTTGTTAAGTGCTGTTGAGTTTGTTCCAACCCATAGAGACCCTATTTAGGGTTCTGAAGCTTTAAATCTTCATGGGAGCAGAAAGCCTTGCCTTTTTATCCCCCATTAAGTGGCTGATGGGCTCAAACTGCTGACCTTGTGTTTGCAGTCCAATGCTTATCAAAGAGGATTAAAGCCTCCATAATGATGATACATAATTTTCGAATTTCTCACATGTGGAATATGAGTACCTCATTTATTTGTCTGGTTCTTATTTAAAAAACACTATTCTTTAGGTAATAGATGGCACAACTGGCTAAATATCTGACTATAACTGAAAGGTAAGTGTTTCAGATCCACACCGAAGCACTACAGAAAATAGATCTGCTTCAGATAAGCTGCAACTTGAACAGCCTTTTGAGAAGTTCTATTCTGCACATACAGGGCCACCAGGCATTAGAAGTGACTCTACCCACTAGAAACTAACAGCACTGTAAGTTTTCCACCATATATCATGGTCAACATCTACTCAATGTAAATCCAGTGCCATCAAGCCAATTCTGACTCACAGCATCCATACAGAATACAGTAGAACTTCACAGGGTTTCCTAGACTATAAAACTTTGTTACATTTCTGACCCATAGTGACCCTGTATAGGGTTTCCAAGGAAAGAGTGGTGAGTTTAAACCACTGGTCCTGTGGTTCAAACCAACTTTGCAGTTCAGCACATTAACGCACAGCACCAAAGCCAATCTCATCTTTTTTCCACAAAGCAATAGACAGCTTTGAACTACTCACCGTGCTTCTAGCAAGGCCAACACTTAATCCACTATGCTCCTTATAGTCAGCATAGTAAAAAATTATCTTTTGACCAGTAGAATATGGCAAAAACAAATTTAAATTACATTATAAGGGAGGAGATAGTTAAAAAAATTCTCTAGTGTATGTAATAAAGAAGTAAATGAAATGGACAAAACAAATGAAAATGAGAAATTTTTTTTGTAAGATTTATTTTGATTATTTTCAGAATCCAATTTAATTTACTTCAGGACTGGACAAAATGTTATTACCTTAAGCAATCTGTGGACATTGCCTAATTTCTCTGATTAAGGTATAGTCTTTAGCCACAGCATGGAAAAAAAACAACATGTAATCTAAGAAAGGGCTCATGAATGAAGGAATTTTGGTTGGTAACTATCCCACTAACTTGAAATATATGGTTATGAGTGTTAAGTAGTAATATTTTTCTTACAGTGGCAGAATAAGAGGCTCTTAGTGACTGACTAAGGCTGAAGGATTTTAAATCATAGCCATGCAAATATCTATTTGATAGGACACTTGGGTGGTAATATATATAGGGCAGTAAAAGTCCACTTGTCTTTGTCACATTTCTTTCAGACTCAGAAGATATTCCCACAATGAACACAGACCCATTTCCAGTTTCAGAATCATGAATAAGGTTCTCATTTTAAGGTTGACCTTCACTTTGTAGACAATGATACTAATTTGTTTCTGGATATAGACTACAAGAGCTAGAGGACCTTTCCAGAAACCTTTGAAATTCTTATTTCCTTGCTTGTTTCTGCTCTCAATGCTGACTTCTGTGTTGAAGAGTGTCCAATTTGGAACTTACTGAGATGATTAACAGCTGTTATAAAATCAATATTCTCTGTAGGGAAAACAGAATTGGGCTAAAATGGTCTTACATGAGCACTATTTTGTGACTGAATATCGATGTCAGCAAGCCAAATAAAATTTATGTTGGTGAGCACATTTCCATGGGTATAATCCATGGTCTTTTCAAACTCAGCCACAGAGACCTAGGGGGTGGGGAAGAGAATTCATAGGTCTTAATTATGCATAATTATGCATAGTCTCAGTTGCAAAGATGATCACTGTTAGTTACCCATGGTAAGAAATGGGTTTGCTGAAATCTTTCATCATTTTAACATTTATTATGGCTGAAATACTAAGTCATATTATTATAGCTACTGCAATCTATCTCAAAGTACTTTTATTTATTTTTTTCCTCCACAAAGAAAACTGAAAGTTAATTCAGATGTTTGCGGATTGAGTTTATTATACCCTGATGCTTTAATTATAGATCAGTAAGGTAGTTGCTACCATATGTTCTTGAAAAAGAAACCAAAAAACTTTCATAGCTATTATTATTTGTTGTTGTTGTATGGGTTTCCAAGGAGCGGTTGGTGAGCTTGAACTGCCAATGTTGAGGTTCAAACCGACTTTGCAGTCCAGCACATTAACCCACAGCGCCACACCAGGGTTCCATCTACCATTATAGGGCTAAATAATTTTTGAGTATTACAGGTCACCTGACTCAAAACATGCTATTTTACATCACTATATATGCATGTGAAAGCTGGAAAATAATTAAGGAAGAATCATGAAGAATTGATAACATTTTAATTACGGTGTTTGTGAAGAATATTGACAATACCATGGGTTACCAGACAAACAAACAAATCTATCTTGGATGAAGTACACGTAGAATGTTCCTCAGAAGGAAGGGTAGCCACTCCTCTTTGGAACCAACTCGAAGGCACTTAATAATAACAAGCAAATAAAACCACATAAAATTTCAAATCATTAAAACAGTTCAGTAAGAGGCAGTGATTCTAGTGAGGTTAAAAGTGAGTATTTGAATGAGGATTTAAGCATTAGAGAATTGGGGTTAGAAATATTTTAATAATACCATATAATTTGTAAGATTACCTAGGTTCTACATATTTTTAAATTTTATTACAAAGTGAAAGTTTCATTTCTTTTCTATATTTTGCCATCCCACTTATGAAAAATTGTTATTATTTTACTGACCGCTTTAGGTTCTTAGGGACAGAACAATATAACAAATTCTCACATTTGAACAACACTACCATCTACAGCTCAGTAAATGCAGATGGTGGAGTTGTTCAAACATGAGAATTTGTTATATTGCTCTGTCCCTAAGAACATAAAGCAGTCACTAGTGCAAGGTAATGAGTCCTGGTGTGGCATTGTGGGCTAATGCGTCAGACTGCAAAGTTGTTTGAAATGCAAGGTTGGTGGTTCAAGCTCACCAGCTTCTCCTTGGAAACCCTATGCAGGGTCGCTATGGGTCGGAATCTACTCGATGGCACTTAACAACAACTACAGTGCAAGGTAGGAGTCCTGGCGTGGGGTTGTGGGTTAATGTGCTGCACTGCAAGGTTGCTTGCAATTACAAGGTGGGTGGTTCGTGCTCACCAGAGTCGCTATGAGTTGGAACCGCACTGACAGCACTTAACAGCAACAGTGAAAAGTAAAGACTTCTGGTGTGGTACTGTAGCTAAGCACTGGACTATGAACCACAAGGTCAGTGATTCAAATCCATTAGCTGCTCCTCAGAAACCTTATATCGGGTCACTATGAGTGGGAATCAACTAGTGGTACTTAACAATAACAACAGTGCTATAGGTAAGGAGCTCTGGTAGCGTAGTGGTTACGAATCGGGCTGCGAACCTTAAGGTCAGCGGTTCGAAACTACCAGCCGCTCTGCGGGAGAAAGATGAGGCTTTCTACTCCCGTAAAGATTTACACCCTCGGAAACCCTGTACAGGGTCGCTATGGGTCGGACCCGACTCGATGGCCCTTAACAACAACAACATAGGTAAGGAGTTCTGGTGTGGCACTCCAGGATAAGTACTGGGCCACGAAACACAAGCTTAGCTGATCAAACCCACCAGCCACTCCTTAGAAACTCTGTACAGGGTCCTTGTGAGTAAGGACTGACTCGATAGTACTTAATATCAACAAGTAGGTAGAAGGTGTCAGGACCTCTGGTAGTGTAATAAGCTTTGTTCCCTTTAATTTTCCAGTTTCATATTATTTTCAAACTAATAGGCATTTATGCTATTTCCAATTTTGTGTAATTAAGTATGATTAGAGTTGCTTTATTTTTGTATCAATTTCTGTCCCTGCAGAATCAATTATCAGTAGTAGGACTGACAGATCAAAGAACACTGACATTTTGAGAGAAAAACAGCAATGAAGCTGTGAGCTAAGCCCTACAATGTTCAATAGACTCCTGTGAAACTGGGTGGAGACCTGGTTGGCCAGCAGTGTGGCAAGACCTGGGGTCTCTTGGGTCCAGAGTCAGTGACATAGCCACAGAGGACTAGAGTGGAGAGTGAAGCAACCAGATAATAAAAAAAGAGGGCGTATGCACAAGGACACCCACACTTGCAGATAATACCCACTTGACCTGGCTACAATGGCTAGAAGATCAGAGTTCAACTAGAAGAAAGAAGAAGAAAAAAAGAGTAATCTGATACAATTTGATGAACCTGACCTACACCTATGGATGCAGTAGCTCCAAAAAGGGAACAAATCTTTACAGTGAGGATCACTGTATACACAGGGTAGACAGGGATGGGCAACTTGGACGTTGGCTACCAAATATGGGGCGGCTACAAAGGCAAGAAGTGACTGGCTTACAAGCTTTCAAGAGGAAGCCTAGATCCAGAGGGTGCAGAGGAAGGTACAATCTCCAGTGAGTAGTATCCAATCTGTCTGGGCGGGACTGATGAAAGGAGATGCAGATAGGTCTCTTGTGATACAATAGTGAATAATTGTTACCAGGACTGACTGTGAGGGTTGGAAATGTAAAGGTAGACATTTTGTGGCAAAAGGAGAGGAGTGATTGACTTTGCAGTCTAGGAGTGGTGGTTCCTGGAACCATCAAGGGAGAAGAGCGGAGTGCAAGACCCTACCCAGAGAAGCAGTGTCGCCAGAGATGGAGGCAGAGACAATGACATGGAGAGATGGAGCAGCTGGGGACTCTAGACCCAGAGAAGGAAAAGGGCTGTGCGCTGTCAACCAGGGGGCAGGCTTGCAGGATATACCCTTTGGTTATTTGATGATGCATGGAGTGGATTGTAACCATGGCAATAAAATGATATACGATATGATGAATGTAAATCTAATGATCTCCCACGTACACTATCACATAATTCACAATAATACATTAAAATAAAAAGCACCAATATTTAAAATTTTCACAGATACCACCAAATTGTTTCCAAAAAAATTTTAATTTATAGATCCATCACCTAATATGACAGTGACCACTTTGCATATGCCTATTGACATTAGATTTTATGAATCTTCACAATTTTAATAATCTGAAAGTTAATAAAACTTAATTTCCATAATTTTTCATTCCATTTCAAATTTATAATATTAATAACCTTTCTATCTGACTATGATAGTTATTTCTATTGTTGTTAAGTGCTGTTGAGTTGATTCTGTACAGGGTTTCTAAGGAGAAGCTGGTGAGTTTGAACCACCGACGTTGCAGTTCCAATGACTTTGCAGTCTGACGCATTAGCCCACAGTGCCACACCAGGACTCCTAGTTATTTTTGAGACCTCATCTATTTGTCTATTACTGTTGTTGTTGAGTGCCATTGAGTTGGTTCTGACTCATAGCGACCCTGTGCAGGGTTTCCAAGGCTGTCAATCTTTATCAGAGCAGAAAGCCTCGTCTTTCTCCTGTGGAACAGCTGGTAGTTTCGAACTGCGGATCTTGAGGTTAGCAGCCCAACTTGTAACCATTTTGCTACCAGAGTAAAAATTTCCATATTTTACTTTATTCATTCCATATTTCTTATTCGAGTAGGAAAAATTTTCCTTTATCTTCTATTAAAGACAGTTTAAACATACAATAAAAAAATTAAGATTGTGAATGTAACTATCATTTTTTTTTTTACAAAGCAGTTTTCTAGGTCTCTCTTTCATGAATCTCTAGATGGGTTTGAACTGCCAGCATGATGATCATATATTACTTATGCTCCACAGGCTCATTTATCTAAAATATTGTAAGCAAAAAATGGATATATGGGACATAATATAAAGTTATTTAAAAAAATACAAAATGCAGGGAATTTAATTTTATTAGATGTTGAAATTTCAGATTATTAGGAAATGGATGCACAAAATAAATTAGGCACAATTAGTTATTCATTTAGATAAATAATGTAAAATATCTTCTAAATATCTTTAAAATATAAATGGAAGTAATACATTTATAAGATAGTAGAAGAAAATACAGAAATATATTGTTTTAATCTTTTCCTTTACAGATTCTAGGTTTACTGCTTTATTGAGACATACTTCCTTTTTTTTTTCTGTTATTTTAAAAATTGTTGGGATATTAGGCTAAAATGTTGATTTTTGGTCTTTCTTTGGTTTTGATATGTGGTTTAATGCTATAAATTGACCTCTGAATACAGTTTTTACTGTATCCCAAAGATTTGGGTATATTTGATTCTGTGAATATTTTTATTTTATTTGTTATTTTGTCTTCTACTCAGTAGTTTTTAATTGGGGTGTTCAATTTTTTTTTCTTGTTGTTGTTTTGTTTTGTTTTTTTTAACTTTTGCATGTGTTATTCAGTTTTCATGCATTTATTTATCTTCTTCTTTAATAATCAATTTCTAAATTTAAAGTGTGATATGAGAAGATGTTTTGTCTTATTTCAGTGTTTTTAAATTTACTAAACTTGTTTTTGTGGCCAAACACAGTCTATTCTGGAGAACAATCCATGTGCATAGGAAAATTAAGGTATTTGAGTTAAAGTTGGTTGATTGTGTTGTTTAGATCTTCTGTATCTTTGTTGAATTTCTATCTAGTAGCTCTTTCCTTCATAAAAGTTATGTATTAGAATTATTGGAGGGGTCTATTTCTCTTTTAAGTCCTGCTAAGCTCTGGAGTCCTGGTGTGGCACTGTGTCTTTATGCAACAGACTGCAAAGCTGTTTGAACTACAAGGTCATCAGTTCAAGCTCACCAGCTGCTCCTCGGAAACCCTATGCAGGGTAGCTATGGGTCAGAACCGACTCGACGGCACCTCACAACAAGCTCTGGTAGCATAGTGGTTACAAATCGAGCTGCTAACCTCAAGGTCGGCAGTTCGAAACTACCAGCGGTTCCGTGGGAGGAAGATGAGGCATTCTGCTCCCGTAAAGGTTTACAGCCTTGGAAACCATTTGCAGGGCCACTATGAGTCAGAACTGACTCCACGATACTTAACAACAAAAACAAAAAGTGTTATATGTATTTTAGAGCTCTTTCATTGGGTATGTAGCTACTTATTATGTTTACATTCTCATATAGTAATGAATCTTTAATCATTCCAGAATATCCTACGTTATCTCTTACACTAGTTTTACCTTAAAGCCTACTTTATCATAAATTAATATTGCCAATCCTGCTCTTTTTTAATTGTTGTTTTATATATGTCTTTTCATCCTTTGGTTTTCAGCTATTTTTATCTTTGTATCTAAGGTGTGTCTATTTTTTGTCATGTTTTCTTATCCATTCTACAACTTTATTTTTTGAATGGTGCATTTAATTTACTTACATTCAATATAATTATGCATTGTGGTTAGAATTTTTCTTGCTTTCAGGGCTTTATAATTGTCAAGCCATTATCTTCCAGCCTGCATGATGTCTACCGAGATATATGCACATTCACATTCATTGACGCAAAAAGATAGAAGGAGCTTAAGTGCCCATCAACAGAAGAACGGTGAAACAAGCTTTGGTACATAAACACCATGGAATACTACACAATGTGATGAATAATGATGAATCTGTGAAACATCATCTCATAGCATTGATGCACCTGGAGGGCATTATGCTGAGTGAAATTAGTCAATCAGAAAAGGACAAATATTGTATGAGACCACTATTGTAAAAAGTCAGGAAAAGACTGGGTGACAGGGAAGGCAATACATATCAAGAGGGAGGGGTGCAGAAGAAAGATGAAGGTACAAGAGAAAACAGGGAGGAGTGCAAGGGTTCAAGGGAATAGAGGTAAATACTGCTAACCGATGGCATGTGAAAGCAAATAAAGTGTATGACTTGCTGAATGCAAAGCTGAAGATCTATTCTGTAAGGTTTCTCACAACAAAGATTTTTTTTTTTAAATGTTGTTGTTGTTGTTAAGTGCCATCGAGTCGGGTCCGACCCATAGCGACCCTGTACAGGGTTTCCAAGGGTGTAAATCTTTACGGGAGTAGAAAGCCTCATCTTTCTCCCGCGGAGCGGCTGGTAATTTCGAACCGCTGACCTTAAGGTTTAGGATGCTCTTATTTCTAATCATTTCCTTAATCTAGGTCTATACACTTCTGAAGGCAGTACCTCCATCTTTCTAAACCTTTGAAGAATTCTGTGCTCATCAATTTATACTATGTCAAAAAAGCAGTTTGGGCATTTTCAAGGTACTCAAATTATGTTTCTTTGAAATGTTCTTTTATTTTTAAGACCAGAAGCTGCAGTATATGCAATGACATACAGAAGTGCAACACATACTTAGAACATATGTATATAATTCAAATAATAAAGACTGTCTCAGATTGGGCCCAGATATTGGATTTATCACGCAGACTTCAAAGCAGTTGTTGTAAATATAACATAAGAACTAGAAGAAATCATGATTATAATCACTAGCAAACAGAAAATACCAATAAAATGAAAGGAATTGTTAAACATAAATAAATAAATAAATTCTGAAGGAGAAATGTACCATAAATAAATCAAAGCCTTCGATAGGTAAGTTAACTCAAGACTTTTGTATTATAGTGTGTATAAATCATACCCTAATAAGGCTACTAAGATACTGTTATTCTTATTTGTATAAATTGAGTAACTTTTACAGACCAAGATGCAACACATTTTTTCTGGAAATAATAATTATGATAACAGTAGAAAACCCTATTTAGTTTTTGTTATGTGCCTCTCTGAACTTATTTAAGTATCAAAGGACACTAAGTTTTAAAATCTATTATCACATTGCTTAAAATTATATGCAAAAGAAACAATAACCATCATGGTATGGTTAAATAAAAGAAACTCAGATTAAAAAACTGTACTCAAAGTCTCAGAACTAGTTTTCTTACCTATGTAGTTTGATTTCTAAATTCATGAATATAGATTAATATTGAATGACATATATTAAAATGACTGTAATGCTGTAAAAATATATTTTAGACTCCATACTTAGTATGTAACATACATATTTTATAACATAATTATTAATTCCTTAAGACTTAAAATTTTAACAACTCAATCAGCTAATTATATTTTCTTTTCATTATAACTCTATAAAAGAAATGAAGTAAAAATCTACCTTTTCACTTAGACTTACTAAGATCTTGAGAGTTGTAGCAGCATCATTTTTAAACTTTGGATTTAAGCACAATTTAAAAATAGCTCCTCTATGCAAAAACCCAGTAGGTTATGATGACATTGTAATACGGATGTCAAAGTAATTACAAAATACTCATATTTTCAATAATATGAGCTTTAATTTATACTTTAAAACTTATAACTACATTATCATAAGTGATTCTATGCTTCACTGTAGTAACGAATGGTTAGCTAATTAGAGGCTATAGTTTCTTACCTGTGTTTAACATATGAAATATTTTTCTACTACTAATACTCTCACTTTAAATAAATCAACAAACTTTATTATTGCATATTAGAAGAGGTGTTTTGCTAACTCAATTAAAATATCTATAGTTAGTAAATCTTCATAATATAAGAGTTTATTACCTAAGACAAGAAAAAATAAAATTTAGAGTAACATCTTACCACGCCAATGGAAAAGTAATTATTGATGATACTGTAAGGCACTGGGTCTCCCTTCTCATCTTTATCATTAGGTATGACTTCAAATTTCCACCTGTCCAGCATGATTTCTGTGCTGTTTTCAATGTCTTTTAGGATTCGCATCAGGTTCTCACCTTCATAACCTAATGGGAAAAAAAAAAAAAAAAATGATCTTGAGAAAAATATATCCAAATGACAAATGGTGTGTTTTATGTATATATGGGTAGATATCATTCTAAAGCTAAATAATAGATTTATTAAGCAAATTGTAGCACAAGAGAATTATCTATAATCTTTTTATACCAAAATTTTATTTTTAGTTTTAATTTCTAACTCATGTTTCTCTCCTGTGAAAAAGAAAATGCATTACAGCAGATGGTCTCATCTTTCTCCCGTGGAGTCACTAGTGGATTCAGACCACCAATCCTTCAGTTAACAGGCCAACTTTTAAGCCACTATGCCATCAGGGCTTTAAAAATGAATACACGAAAGAAAGAAAAAACAACAGTAAGAATCACAAATATAGTGTTACTACATAAGTCATGTTGGTATATAAATATAAAAATAAAGTATATGTAAACTCATCAGCCAAACATTGAATTATTAAATATAAAACTAAAGGTATTACCGACTGCATATATTTCAAGTATTTCTTAATCATTTTACTCTTATCTTGAATGTTTTAGTTAAGAAAAATAGTACAAACATAAATTTTATAATTTTTGCCTAATGAATTAATTGAGAGCAGTTAAGATTATTTCTTTTCCAAATTTTACTTAGTTCCAAAATAAGCATGATGTCATCTTGCTAGAATAAATTTATATAATGGTAAGTCAAAACACACTGTTACATTGCTACTATTCATACATATACAGGTTTATACTAAACAAAACATGTTTAGACATGCTCCTACAACCCATGGATGCTGCAGACATGTTCTCTCACTAATATCCTAGACTAACTCTCATAATGGTGCCTTCCAATAAAATGTTCAATCAAAACAAATGCTTTTTAGAGAATCTTCTGGGGCAGTTAAGTTCAAGGCAGGGTTATAAGAACTGTTTTTGGGAATCCCAAGGAATAATCTTGACAGCGTTTTCTCAAAGAACCAAGGATGATCACGGAAGCTTGTTAGGATGTTTTAAGAAAATGGAAGACTGCATTGGTGAGAAAAAGTCCAAGAATTTGTGTAGTGGATTTCTTTTTTTATCAGGTCAATGTACCTGCTTATTCTTCCAGTGAAGCAATGGCTGTCCAATCAGAAATTCATTGAGGGACCTTAGCTCATCCATCCTACAGGCCTGATCTTGATCTTTCGCATTTCTTTTTGTATTCAAAACTCAAAGAGCATTTAAAATGAACACAATTTGAGCCCCTCAAGAATGCCAAAACTGTTGGTTTGAAGTGATGTAAATCAAAGAGAGTAGAACTCTTTGGAGGTTTGAGAGACAGTAACACCACTTTCATAAGTGTAGAGATCTAAACCCACTGCCATCAAGTCAAATCAGACTCTTAGTGACCATATAGGACAGAGACCAACTGCTTCCTGTTTTCAAAGGAGCTCTAGTAGCCTAGGGGTTATGTGTTGGGCTGCTAATCTCAAGGCCAGCAGTTCTAAACTACCAGTGGTTCTGTGGGAGAACGATGAAGCTTTCTCCTCCTGTAAAGATTTACAGCCTCAGAAACCCTATACAGGGCTGCTATGGGTCAGAACGGACTCCACATCACACCAGCAGCAGCACTGCTTTACCACGTATTATGTCCTTCTCCAGGAACTGGTTACTCCTGATAACATGTCTAAAGTATGAGCGACAAAGTCAATCCATCCTGGCTTCTAAGGAGCATTCTGGCTGTAAATCTATCAGCATCTATTTGCTTGTGTTTAGGAGCTCTGGTAGCGTAGTGGTTACGAATCGGGCTGCGAACCTTAAGGTCAGCGGTTTGAAACTACCAGTCGCTCCGCGGGAGAAAGATGAGGCTTTCTACTCCCGTAAAGATTTACACCCTCGGAAACCCTGTACAGGGTCGCTATGGGTCGGGGTCGACTCGATGGCACTTAACAACAACAACAACAATGGTACACTTAATATGCTCCTCCAGTACCATAACTCAAATGCATCTATTCTTCTATGGTAATCTTTATTAATTGTCCAATATGCATATGAGGTTACTAAAAATATCATGGCTTGTGTCAGGCTCGTCTTATTGCTCAAACTGACATCTTTACTTCTGAACACTTAAAGAGGTCTTGTACGGCAGATTTGCCTAATGCAATACATCATTTGATATCTTGATTGCTGTTTCTATGAAGTCCTTGACAACTTCAATGTTATCCCTTTTTGTTGATATTATTTATTGGTCCAGGAGTGAGTATTTTTGTTTTATTTACATTGAGGTGCAACCCACACTGAAGGCTGTGGTCATTGATCTTCATCAGTAAATATTTTAAGTACTCTTTGCTTTCAGTAAGCAAGTTTGCATCATCTGCATATCATAGGCTGTTAATGAGTTTCCCTCCAATCCTGATGCCACATTCTTCTTCATATAATCCAGTTTCTCAGATTGTTTGCTCAGCATACAGATGGAATAAGTATGGTGAAAGAATATAACCCTGACACATACATTTCTTAATTTTAAACCATTTGGTGTTCCTTTGTTCTGTTTGAGTAACTGCCTCTTGGTCTATATACAGGTTACTCATGAACACAAGCAAGTGTTCCATACATCAAAATTCTTTGCATAATCAATAAAGCACAGGTAAACATCTTTCTGTTGTTCCCTGCTTTCACCCAAGATCCAACTGATGTCAGCAATGATATCCCTCATTGCATGTCAGTTTCTGAATATGGCCTGAATCTGAGGCTATACTTCTGCGGCCACTTTTGAATGATCTTCAGCAAAGTTTTACTTGCATGTAATATTAATGATATCATTTGATAATTTCTGCATTCCGTGGGTCATCTCTATTTAGAATGGGCACAGATATGGTTCTCTTCCAGTCAACTGTCCAGGTAGGACACTGGTGAGGGCCTCCAGTACTGCATAAGTTTGTTGAAATCAATTCCTGGAGCCTTGTTCTTTGCCAGTGCCTTCAGTACAGTTTGGACTTTTTCCTTTATTATCATTGGCTCTTGATCATATGCTACGTCTTGAAATGGTTGAACATTTACCATTTCTTTTTGGTAAAGTGACTCTATGTACTCCTTCCATCTTCTTTGGTTACCTTTTGCATCATTCAATATCTTGCCCATTTGTTGTGAAGTGCCGTCAAGTTGATTCCGACTTATAGCGACCCTAGTGGTTATATGATTTCCAAGTAGCATCTGGAGGATTTGAACTGCCAAACCTGTGGTTCATAGTTCAGTGCTGATCATTCAATATTGCAAGTTAAAGCTTGAAGTTTTTTCAGTTCCCACAGATTGAGAAACACTGAGTGTGCTCTTCCTTTTTATTTATTTATTTTTTTCCTAACTCCAGATCTTTACACATTTCATTAAAACATTTGACTTTGTCTTGTCAAGCTGACCTCTGAAATTTGCTATTCAGCTCTTTTATCTTCCCATTTCTTCCATTTGCTCTAGTGTCTCTACACTGGAGAGCAAATTTCAAAGTCTTTTCTAACATTTATTTTGGTCTTTTCTTTCTTTCTTGTCTTCTTAATGATCATATGCTTTCTTCCTCTATGATATAATTGATGTCATTCCACAACTCTTTTGGTCTCTGTCATTAGTGTCCAATTCACCAAATCTGTTCCTGAGCTTGATCTCTAAATTCAGGTAGGTATGTTATACATCATATTTTTACTCCCTTGGATTTGTTTTCATTTTTTTTTAGCTTCAGCATGAACTTACGTATAAGCAATTGAGGGTCTGTTTCACATTCTGTACCTGGCCTTGTTTTGGCTGTCAATATGGAACTTTTCTACCATCTCTTTCCACATAAGCAATCAATTTGATTTTTCTGTATTCCATCTGGTAGGGTCCATGTGTATAGTTATCACTTATGCTTTTTAAAATAGGTATTTGCAATGAAGAAGTCATTACTCTTGCAAGATCCCATCATGTTATCTCCAGCATCATTTCTATAATCAAGACCATGTTTTCCAATGACTGATCCTTCCTCTTTGTTTCCAATGTTTACATTCCAATCACCAGTAATTATCAGTACAGCTTGACTGCAATTTCAGACTAAAGAAGTTGATACACTTCTTCAATTTCAACATCACGGGCTTCAGTGGTTGGTGCACATATTTAAATAATAGTGGTGTTAATTGGTCTTCTGTGAAGGCATATGGATATTATCCTACCACAGACACCATTGTACTTCAAAAGATAGATCTTGAAATGTTCTTTTGGATGATGAATGAGACACCATTCCTCTTCAATTTGCCTTTCCTGGCACAGAAAATCAAGTGACTTTCAGATTCAAAGTGGTCAGTACCAATCTACTCAGCTCAGTAATGTCTAGGATATTGATGTGTATGTGCTCCAGTTCATAGTTTATAACTTCCAGTTTTCCTAGGTTCATACTTCATACATTCCATGCTCTGATTATTAATGAATGCCTGCAGCTATTTATCTTCCATTTGAGTTGTGCCCCATTAGCAAATGAAGGTCCCAAAAACTTCACCATTGGATATGCTTTCAAAGATTTAAGTAAGTGTGAAAAAAAATCTGGTATAAATCATCCATTAGCTACATAAATTGGAACCAGGTGATAATGAGAATTCTAGTTTAAGAATAACAAAAACTGTAATTCAGAATTAATTCACAAAGGAAAAGAATTCCAAATTATAACCCAATCCCGCATTTCAGAAACATATATAACCTACTTCTTCACATATATTTATGTTTAAGCTTGTTTTTCATTAATAAAAGTCTTGAATTCAAGAAAATCAGAAATTTAAAAATGAAAAGTCAACCCAAAATATGCAAGGAAAAGTTTATTTCCCACAACAAATGGTGCTGCTTTGTTTCCATTTAGTCTATGAATATTCTATGCTAAGAAAAAAAAAAA
>NW_006408528.1:10835-13628 GCF_000296735.1 Chrysochloris asiatica | reverse complement strand
AAATAAATAACCATTTTCTGTATATTGGTATGATGTTATAATGACCAAGTCTATCTGAAACTCAAAAATTTCTAACAAATTAAATCACATTAAGAGAAGCAACAACAAATATTTCAAAAAATGTGCTCTATTTAAAACTCTTTTCACCCCTTTACACCAAATAAAATTTTGCTTACAATAATCTTCATATTTATGTCAAATGGACTAAATATTGCTAGAAAAATTGCAGGAAGAATGAAACTAAGAATTCCTAGTATTCCCTGGTATGGCACTGTAGGATAAGCACTGGATTGTGAACCAAAAGATCAGTGGTTCAGCAGTTCAAACCTACCAGCTACTCCTTGGAAACCCTACAGGATTACTATGAGTCAGAACTAACTCAATGACACTTAACAACACCAAAATTCCCTGGATCCTAGAAGATCCTAACTTATGAGTGCTGACCTGTGCTTACCAACACACCATACAAATTATTTCCCTTCTCTTGGTTTTTAATCCCACACTTTAATGGATCATGTTGTGGCACTGTAAGATAAAGCACTGGTCCACATGGTCAGTTTGAACCACAAGATCTGAAGTTCAAATTCATCAGCCACTCCTTGGAAACCCTGTACAGGGTCACTATGAGTCAGAATCAACTCAACAGCACTTAACAACAACAACAACAATAACAACTCCACACTTTAGCAAATAGAACTCAGCTATGTCTGTTCTGATATTTTGTTAATGAAAAACAAAACAAAAACTTAAAAATTAATTCCTGGGAGATGGCAAGATAGCAGCTCAGAAATGCTACATAGATCTTTTACAACAGAGATATGAAAATCCAATGAAAGATACGTTGTAGATGGCATTCCTGGAACTCTGAGCTTCAGCTGAAGGCATAGAGAAGTGGACTGAATGTTTCCTAGGAAAGGATGCTTAACAAACATAGCAAAAAAAGAAAACAGACTGGTGACCTGTGTTGGCTGACCACATTTTTGAACTTTTGCAAGTGACTTTGGAGACAGACAATGGCTTCGTGTTGCAGAGGCATACCAGTGACTCACACAGATAAAGGTATGATCATTCTCTATTATCCACATTTCCCTGATGACCAGAGACATGGCCAGCTCCCACCTATGTACACCTCCAATGAAGCTTCCAAGTTTTCTGTAGTGGCCACAGCCTCATGGTGGTGATCTGCAACAAAGTTAGTTGGGTGTTATATGAATCAACACTGATGCCTGGATTCAGGTGAGCCCTGCTCCGAATTTGCATAGTTGTCTCTGGCCAGCATTAGATAAGCCTTCACTAGGAGAACCAGCTGAACAGGCTTCAGGGGAATAAAAGAGAAGGGGACACACAAATGATCTGTCCCAGTTAGCCAGGCACAGCACAGCCATCTTGAACTTTTGCAAGAAATTCAGTGGTCGCAGGCATACCACTCATCTGTCAGTTTGTCGTACTGTGGTGGCTTGTGCATTGCTGTGATTCTGAAAGCTATGCCACCGGTATTTTAAATACCAGCAAGGTCAACCATGGTGGACATGTTTCAGATGAGCTTCCAGACAAAGACAGACTAGGAAGAAGGAGTGATGAACTACTTCTGAATATTTAGTCACAGAAAACCTTATCAAGAGCAGAGAAAAACTGTTAGATATAGTGCCAGAAAATGAGGTTGTCAGATTGGAAAGCACTCAAAATGCATCTGGGGAAGAGCTGCCTCCTAAAAGTAGAGTTGATCATGATGACACAAGTGGAGTAAATCCCGTGAGAGAAAAGCCTGCAGGACCTACATTTGCTGATGGGGCACAACTCAAAATGAAGAGAAACAGTTGTAAGCATCTATTGAAAATTGAAACATGGAATGTACAAAGTATGAATCTGGGAAAATTGAAAGTTGTCAAAAATGAAATGAAACGCATAAACATCGATATCTTAGGCATTAGTGAGCTGGAATGGACTGGTATTGGCCATTTTGAATCTGATGACCACACGATTTATTATGTCAGAAATGACAAATTGAAGAGGAATGTTGTCAAAAAGAACATATCCAGATCAGTCATGAGGTACAACGCTATCTGTGATAGGATAATATCCACGAAACTACAGGGAAGGCTGGTTAATAATACTATTACTCAAATTTACACACCAACCCCTAAAGCCAGTGAGGATGTAATAGAAGAATTCTACCAACTTTTTCAATTTGAAATTGATCAAACATGCAATCAAGATGTATTGCTCATTACTAATTACCAGTGACTACAATGCAAAGGTTGGGAGCAAAGAGGAAGGATCAGTAGTTAGAAAATATGGCCTTGGTGATAGAAATGATGCTGGAGAACGCTGATAGAATTCTGCAAAATCAATGATATGATCATTTCAAATACCTTCTTTAGACAGCATAAGTGATGACTATACACATGGACCTCACCAGATGGAATACATAGATATCAAATTGACTACATCTGCGGAAAGAGACGATGGAAAAGCTCCATATCATCAGTGAAAATAAGGCCAGGGGCAGACTGTGGAACAGATCATCAATGAAAACAAGTGCACGAGAGCCAAAATATGATCTTGAATATATCCCACTTGAATTTAGGGATCATCTGAAGAACAGATTTGATACATTAAACACTAAAGACCGAAAACCAGAAGAGCTGTAGGATGACATCAAGAACATCATACATGAAGAAAGCAAAAAGTCATTAGGAAGAAAAGAAAGAAAGAAAAGGTCAAAATGGATGTCAGAAGAGACACTGAAACTTGCTCTCCAGTGTAGAGATGCTAAAGCAAATGGAAGAAATG
>NW_006408528.1:4041-9185 GCF_000296735.1 Chrysochloris asiatica | reverse complement strand
CAGAGAAAAAGAGGAAGACCCCCAATGAGATGGATTGGCCAAGTGGCAGCATCGATGGACTCAAGCATGGCAACAGTAATGAGGTTGGCCCAGGATCGGGCAGTGTTTCACTCTGCCGTGCATAAGGTCGCTGTGGGTTGGTATCAACTCAATGGCACCTAACAACTACAACTGTTTTCTATAACTGGAACCTCTTTAGCTCTTTCTTAGTCCTGATCTCCTTTTGTAATTACATATTTCATTATTCATTAATTTATTTTCTCTCTACTCAATGAAAATGTCATCTCCAATAGTTTTGTTGTGTTGTTGTTAAGTGCCATTGAGTCGGTTCTGATTCCTGGTGACCCTGTGTAGGGTTTCTGAGGAGCCACTTGATAGTTTGAAACACCAACCTTGCAGTTCAAATGACCTTTCTGTCCAGTGCTTATCCTACAGTGCCACACCAGGACTCTCCGAGACGTTAGGGGCCACCAATTTGCTTCCTCACTACATAATCCATATCCTAGAATTGTACATATATTGTACATCCTATTTCATCATTATTGTAGACTTTGACATATATTAGTGTTGTACTTTGAACAGCAATTCTAATGTTTTCTACTATGAAAAATTACAATAAATAGGTTTAGGGTAAAAGCAATTAAGTATATGGAAAATGGAACATTGTCAACAAATTTAAGATTCAAGTCATTTGATAATTTAGAACAAAAATATAAATGCTAATATTTAAATATCAACAATATGTTCCAGAAAAATATAACAAGACACACACATGCTTTGCTTCATTTGAATCAACACACATGTAGGAGTACTGACAAATACAAGCATGTCATGAACAATGGTTATATTGTTATCTATTGGTCTTTTCAAGTTCCAGGAGATAGTTCAATATTTTAATAATATTCCTTTATTAAGTTTTAAATTCTTACTGTAACTTCCAAAGAGATTACATAATAAGTTTTTAACTTAAATCTCTAAATTTGTCTAAAATATATGCAGTGTACAGTACATTAGTTGGTCAGATATCAGTTCTTCTCAAACTTTGTTGTAAAAAAGGGTTACCTTCCTGTTCTGTTTGAAAGAAAATCACCTGCCCAGGTTCTATCCCCAGGGATTTCATTCAGCAAATTTGCTGTGGGATCAAGCAATTATATTTTTAACAAGCTCCCCACGGGCTGACTCTTATTGCCTTAGCAGATACTGTTCAAACTTCTCTAAGCGATTTTAGGTACTATAAATATTTAACATGTAATCCTTAGTTCTTTACCAAGCTTGAGTTTTCTTTTCTCTGATGATCTGCAGATAAATAATGCCTATTAGTACTGAGTCTTCAAAATATTTGAATCTCTAGCTGGAGCAAAAGTGAGTGAAGAAAATCAAAGTTGCTTGGAAACAGTTGGCCCAAAGGAGGAAAAGACTACATGAACCTCCATGAGCCTCCATGAGCTTGAGACCAGAATTACTAGATGGTCCTGGGGTGGTTTAATGTGCCAGACTGCAAAGTCATTTGAACTGCAAGGTAGGCGGTTCAAGCTCACCGGCTGCTCCTCGGAAACGCTATATATACAGAGTCGCTATGGGTTGGAATCAACTTGACGGCACTTAACAACAACAACAATCCTGCTACCAACAACCACAACTCTGAAAGTAATTCTGGATAGAATGGTAGAAATATGTGGAACTGAACTCAAAATCATGAAAAAAGACCTGGCTCTCTGGTCTGAACTCACCCTCATCTTTATGGATCAATTTTCAGTGAAATATATAGGTCTATGAGGTAAACAGAAACAATGGGGAAGTAGGCACACCCTAAAATAATCAACAGTATTCATACAAGATCAAAAGGGTGGAATTTTCCCAGGAAGAAGGCTCAGAAAGAAAGAAAAAGGAAGCCTGGAAGTGGGAAAGAGGGTGTTACATTGTGGCGACTGCAATCAGTGCGACAAAATAAACTGTGTGAACAGTAGAGTGACAAACACGTTTGTTTTGTAAAATGTTACTCAAATCACAATAAAAAGTTAAATATATGTATCATGGCTTCATATGCAAACATTCACATTGTACTTTAAAGTCTAAAAAGTACAAAAGACTTCATGAATTTTAAGTGTGAATAAAGTACTCGGCCTTCTCCAGCCACATTCTTCCCCTTTTTAGTTTTTTGAACATATCAATCACCTTCCCCCCTCTAGTCCCTTGAACTTGACTATGTCCTCTGTTTATAAATCCAACCCCAGTTATAGATGACTGTCTGATTATCCATTCATCTAGTTCTACCTCATTTATTATCCCCTTGGAGAAATAGTTCATTATTTTAGTCATCTGTTTGTTTACTTGTAAGTAGAAGTTTCCCAATTTACACATAATTTTGTGTCTCATCAGAATGTAAGTTTCTCAAAAGTATGGATTTTGCTTTTCTGTTCTCATGTCTGTACCTCAACTGCATAGAAAGCCACCAAGCATAATGTAGGTATGAAAAATAAGTGTTACTTAATCAATATGTTTCTGTAAAAGAAATTTATTTATATTCATTTTTTTCTTTTTGTGATTTGACCGCACAACTCATAGAATAATCATCTTTGCCCGGTGATTTCCAGTAAATACTGACTAGTAACTGCAAGTTAATTCATGCTATCTGATTTTTTTATGTTAAAAAATGAAAAACTGGAGAGGTTTGGAAACTTGTCGACTCAAAAAACATCTACAATTAGTTTGAGATTAAATTCCAGTACTCACAGTGTATCTCTTTGTCCACTATTTGTTTCTCTCCCCAGACTATTAAGTCGTGTACTACACATCTTATAAGGAGCTCTGGTAGCATAGTGGTTACAAGTCGGACTGCCAACCTCAAGGTCAGCAGTTTGAAACTACCAGCAGTTCTGCGGGAGAAAGATGAGGTGGTCTGCTCCCATAAAGATTTACAGACTCAGAAACCCTGTGCAGGGTCACTAGGAGTCGGAACCAACTCCACAGTGCTTAACAACAACAACAACACATCTTACACTAATTAGATTTCCTAAAATCATATGGAGGTTGTGATGCAGTAAAGAAATGGTCATTTGAGGAAGGATACACTGGGTTTCTGCTTTTTAAACTGTTTGCTGTTCTTTTAGATGTTTTACCTCCTCCCCATCGCAGGCATCTTGCTAGATCATTTCCAGTCCCAAGTGGTAAAATAGCAACTGGAGGATGTTTCACGACATTGGCCTTTTCTGTGGAATAAAAAAATTAAATTAAAATTTTAAACACAGGTAGAACAACAGAAGAGGAACAAACAAACAAACCCCAAAAGCTAGAATTAAATAAAACAATTCTGTTACTTATAAGCAAAATGTTATATTATACATATGATTATGAATTATGATCAATATATTTGTAGAAACTTCTAAAAACACAAATACTATAATTTACAAAGTGATAGAGAATTTCAAGACTCATGTGTGACAAAAGCCTTAGAAATAACTTAGCCAAAAACCATCCATAGCGCATTTACTTAGCTTCAGTTATAACCCATAGGGATGAAGCCTAAACTATATATACAGAGATGTTATCAGAGTAGAGAGTAAGTTCCTATGTACATTATTTTTGCTATATCAACTCTAGGTACATTTTAAAGAATAAAATATTTTTAATACAGTTTAATCCACTGAAATTACAATGCTCTTGTCTGAACCATCACGTCTTTAATGAATCTCATAAACATGTATTACATTGTTTTTCTTTGCTTTTTCCCCTTCCTCAGTACCTTAACATCAGTATTCATATGTGTGTAAGGAAGGAGAAAAGAAATGATCATTTCAGGGGATGTCACAGTATAACAGACAAGATTTTTATTTTGAAGGCTAAAATAAGGTACAAACCTACTATTTCATCCTAATATCTTCAAAATCTTCAGAAACTTTTCAGCCGACTCTTAATTTGTAAAATTATTGAATTTTAGTTTTTCCATTTAGATATATTGTTTAAATCTTTTGTTGAAAGGCATACAAATGCATTTAATTGCTTTAAAACATTTAAGTGGATTTAAGTTCCTAGATACTTGCCAAAAGTACTCTTATACATGTAATGAATTGCAGTTTAAATTTTTCTGAGTATATAAAAAAGGGTATTTTCAAATGCTTCATTGAAGTTTATTTCTATCAAACATATATAATGTTTGTATATATCAGAACTCTCCTTTTGAGTACATTCATTGCTTTCTGTGAAAGATCCTGATTCTAATAAAGGATTTAGTAAAATAGTAAATGTTCATTTTGGTTATCTCTGCGTTTGGGCCACCCACAATCTGTTTTTCCAATTATTACTCAGTTCTGAATTTTCTCTGAAATCCAAGCTGCTTTTCTGATTTATTAAGGTGTTGTGTGTTTGTGTGCATGAGAGAGAAAGATAAGCCTATATTTTGCTTAGGAGTCCTGGTGTGGTGCTGTGGCTTAATGTGCTGGACTGCAAAGTTGTGTTGAACAGCAAGGTCAGCGGTTCAAGCTTACCAGATGCTTCTCGGAAACCCTATACAGTGTTGCTATGGGTTGGAACTGACTCAATGATACTTAACAACAACAATATTTTGACTACAGTTATGTACCTGTTGTGTTTGCTTGTAAAACTGAGCTTTGTATGTTTAAATACACTTTTCAAGAGCTCTATATATGGATTACATCTCAGTGTAAAGAAAACAAAAATCCTCACCATTGGATCAATAAGCAATAATCTTATCAATGGGGAAAAGTGTGAAGTTGTCAAGGACTTCATTCTTCTTGGATCAACCATCAACACTCAAGGGAGCAGTAGTCAAAAAATCAATCCCATGTAAACTATCATATAATTCACAATAAAACATTAAAAAACAAAAAAAAAGGTAGAAACATCCTAAATGTTCATCAGCAGATGAATGAGTACACAAAATCGTCTATACATACCAATAAAACAAAAACAAAACAAAACAAACAACAAAAGAAATCAAATAACTGTATTGCATTCAGCAAATCTGCTGCACAAGAACTTTTTAAAGTGTTGAAGAGCAAAGAGGTCAGCTTGAGGACTAAGGTAAGCCTGACCCAAGCCATGGTATTTTCAATAACCTCATATGCATGCGAAAGCTGGACAGTGAATAAGGAAGACCGTAGAAGAATTGATGCTTTTGAGTTATG
>NW_006408528.1:0-1926 GCF_000296735.1 Chrysochloris asiatica | reverse complement strand
AATAATAAAATAATAAAACCTATTCATTATAAAATGAATAGGTTTTATTATTTTTATTTTTCTAAAACATCTAAGGTATGGAAAGCAAAATTATTGTTATAATTTTCAATAAGACATTCTCCCAGATTTGATCTATAATTCATAAAATTAAAAATGACAGATACCTCCATACTTTGGTGGTTTCTATTAAACAAAAACACTTCTTTGAACAATTATATAAATGTGTCTATTTTGTCAGCAAATAAATGAAGTCTTACAGTTTTCTGCTTATTTTAGTGCTGAAAGAAATTGGTAAGGCAATAGTCAAGATTCTCCTTTCCTAATTCCACTTCTTTCTGATTTAGAACTTGCAAACAGGAGGCACACTACATCGTGTCTTTTAAGCTGGTCTATCCAGGAACACTCAAGTGTAATGGTTGGGCCTGCTGTAATAAACAGCTACTGCTTCTGCTGCCACTACATACAGCATGGTTATTAATACAACTTAACTTGGGAGCTTCCAGACTAATAAAGGCCAAGAAGAAGGAGAGGCAGACCACTTCTAATGATTGTACACTGAAAACTTTACAAATAGCTGTGGAATAGTGGTGGAAGATGAGCCCCTCTGGTTAAATGGTACACAAAATAGGTCTGGGGAAAAACTGCTTCCTCAAAGTAGAGTTAACCTTAATGACATACCTTGAGCAAAAATTTTGGGACTTTCCTTTGATGATGGCATAGCTCAAAATGAGAAAAATAAAATAATAACACAACTGAAAATATCCATTAATAATTGAAAATGGAAATGTCATTAGGTGCTATCAAGTCAGTTTCAACTCATAGCAAACCTATGCACAACAGAATGAAACATTGTCTGGTCCTATGTCATCCTCAAAAGTCTTAGTATGAGCCCATTGATGATGCCTGTTTCAATCCATCTGGAATTTCATCTTGTTGTTAAATGCTGTCAAGTTGGTTCTGAATCATAATGATCCTGTATAGGGTTTCTGAGGATTGACTGGTGGGTTTGAATTGGCAAATTTGCAGTTAGGAGTCCAGTGTTTATTGTATAGCACCATACCAGGACTCCATGAAGAATATGGTACTTTCAATAGTCTTCTCTAACAGAAATAATTAAAATACTTTGATTAACTTAAGGTCTTTCCTACTTAATGTCCAAATTCACATGAATATGAAGCAACTGAAAATATCAAAGCTTGAGCCAGGTGCAACTTAGTCCTCAAAATGCATTTGCTCTTGAATTCTTAAGAGGTATTTTGCAGAAGATTTGCCTTATGCAATACATTGCTTGATTTCTTGACTGCTGATGCAATACATTGCTTGATTTCTTGACTGCTGCTTCCATGAGTGTTGATTGTGGATCTAAGTAAATTGAAGTCTTTGACAACTGCAATCTTTTCTCCATTTATCATTTAGTAATTTATTGGTCCAGTTGTGAGGATTTTTGTTTTCTTTACATTGAAATGCAACCAATATCAAAGGCTGTAATCTTTTATTTTATTTTAATATTTTTTCAAGTCTTTGTCACTTTCAGCAAGCAAGGTTGTTTCATCTGTGCATCACAGGTTGTTAATTACTCTTCCTACAATCCTGATGCTAACTTCTTCATAAAGTGTAGCTTCTCAGGTTATATAATGAAAGGTTACAACCCTGACACATAACTTTCCTGATTTTAAATCATTCAGTATTCCCTTGTTTTATTTGAATGACAGCCGCTTATAAGTTCATTATTTATTAAATTAAGTGTCCTGGAATACTCATTCTTCAATATTATCCATAGTTTGTTATGATGGCAGTTGAATGTATCTGCATAGTTTGTTGTCCATAATTTTCTATATTACAATTGAATGCCATTGTATAGTCAATAGAGAAAAAGTAAACATTTTCTCATATTCTCTGTTTTCAGCTGTGATCCATCTGACATCA
>NW_006408527.1:38210934-38215745 GCF_000296735.1 Chrysochloris asiatica | reverse complement strand
TTCTTGAAAGAAAGCCTAACAGGAAAAATACAAAATAACGGCAGTCTGATTGATTACTATAAGAACAAACAAGTTGCTTGCCCAGGAGACATAAAGGTAAGAGGTTGGGTCCACTCAGGGCAAATCCCCTTCCAAGAATAAGACTCAATGGGAATAAATGATGCATGGACGGGATGGTAACTATGGCAATGAAGCGATATATGATAGAATGAATGTAAAACTAATGTTCTCCCATGTTAACTATCACATAATTCACAATAAAACATTTATTAAAAAAAAGAGTAAATACATAAAGGAAACTAAAACAAACAAACAAAAAAGAGTATATAGACAAATTCAACAGCAAGAACTACACTTAATGGAGACACACTGAAAGCATTTCCTTTGCAAACAGGAACTAGACAAGAGTGCCCGTTATCACCACTCCTATTCAATATTGTGTTGGAAGTCTTAGTCAGGGCTACAAGGCAATATAGGGAAATTAAGACATCCATATTGACAAAGAAGAAGTAAAATTCTCTATTTGCAGGTACTATGATTTTATACATAGAATATCCCAAAGACTCTGCAAGAAAACTTTTGGAACTCATTGAAGGATTCCTCAAAGTGGTAGGGTATAATATCAATATACAAAAATCATTTGGATTCCTCTATACTAATAAAGACAGCTCTGAGAAGGGAATCAGGAAAATTTAAAAAAAAAAAAAAAAAAGAGGGAGCCTAGATCCAGAGGCCACAGAGGAAGGTAGAATCTCCACTGAGTAGTATCCAATGTGTCTGGGTGGGACTGATGAAAGGAGATGGGGATAGGTCTCTTGTGGTAAAATCATGAATAATTGTTATCAGGACTGACTGTGAGGGTTGGAAATGTAAAGGTAGACATTTTGTAGCAAAAGAAGAGGAGTGATTGACTTTGCAGTCCAGGAGCGGAGGTCCCAGAAACCATCAAAGAAGAAGAGTGGATCACGAGACCCTGCCCAGAGAAGCAGTGATGCCAGAGATGGAGGCGAAGATGATGATGTGGACAGATGGTGTGGTTGGGGACTTTAGACCCAGAGAGGTAGAGGGGCTGTGTGCTGAGGACCAGGGGGCAGGCTTGCAGGGTATACACTGTAGTTGGTTGATGATGCATGGAGGGTATTGTAACCATGGCTATGAAACTATATCTGATAAGATGAATGTAAAGCTAATGTTTTCCCATGTAAACTATCACATAATTCACAATAAAACATATAAAAATAAAAGAAATATGAAAGAATAAATTTTGGTTATTTTAAAGCAAGTCTGTGGTAATTTGTTAGGACAGCCATAGCAAAGTAATATAAATAGCAATTTGCAACCTTGTGTTCACTCTTAAAAAGAGTTGTTGTTAGCTCAGAGATGTTTCATAGGATTGTCTATTTTATTTTATTTTAATTAAAACAATAAGCCATGTCACGATGGTGAATTCATACTATGTGTACAAAAACAACAGAAAACTCCTGATGTGTTAGACATGTACAAATATAAAGATATGAAAAGTTATCTAAGTGGATGCAAAATATAAAGAACAATATTAATGTAAACACAACAAAGAAAATGAGAACAGTTATAAAATTTATAAAGACAATAGTCAATCTGTTTTTACAAACCTTGAAATCTGATTAGAAGGAACATTAAAGGTTATCTGGTTTCCTATTTCAACATCTCATCATATACTTGAATCTTTCTTTAAAATTCTTTCTAAAGTGTCTTTAGTCTCTTGAACAACTTTTAGACAATTCTTCCAGCACTGTCTTAAATATAATAATCCCAAACCTTGATTTATGCATCAAGACCTTCAAATACTCGTCTCTTATTCAGACAAAAACTTGCAATTCCTTTCAAAATTCTTTATATGTCGTATCTTTATATGATACATTTTGTTGTGGTGGTTGCTGCTAATTGCCTCTAGCCAATTCCAACTTACACTGACCTTGTATAGAATTTCCAGGCAGTGGCTGTTAGGTTTGAACCACAGACCTTGTGGTTAGCAGTCTAGTGCTTATCTTACAGAACTACTTTATCCAGGTCAAAATTCTATGTAAACAATAAAAATTTCTTAATGAATTTTTAAACATAGATTTTCCAGAAATAGACACAATCCTTTGGTGATTCTAATCAGTGCAATTCATTGGATAATACATAAGGAAGACCATAGACGAATTGAGGCACTTGGGTTATAGTATTGGAGAATATTCAAAGTACCATGGACTGCTAGAAGAACAAACAAATCCGTGTTGTACATTCATAATGCTCCTTAGAAGCCAGGATGGTGAGACTTTGTCTCTCATACTTTGGCATATATTGGGAGGGGCCAGTTGCTGGAGAAGGGTATCATTTTTGGTAGAGTACAGGGTCAATGAAAAAAGGAAGCCCTCCAATGAGATGGATTTGCACAGTGAAAGAAACAATTAACTCAGGCTTAAAAAAAAAAAAAAAAATGTGAGGATGACATTAGATTGGGCAGTGTTTCGTCCTGCTGTGCATAAGGTTGCTAAAAGTTGACCTGACTTGATGGTACCGAACAACAACAATCAGTGCAAAAGAAAGAGATTAATTTCACTGGATATTATCTTCATGTTATTTCAGCTAAGATTTCATTAACATTGTTGTCAGTCAAGTTATTTCATTACTCTAACTATTATGACTAGTGTTTTTGTTTTATATGGTTACTTGTAAATTATTTCTTATTTGCATTTTTTGTCACTTAAGGGAATACTTTACATGAATTTCTCATATATATATGTATGTATTTTATTCTGACTGTACCTCTACCTCTATTTTGACTTTTTATTACAGGATTGCTTCATTTTATGGCACTTTGTTATTTTGTGCTTCATAGATACATTTTTGAAAAATGGAGGGCTTATTACAACACTTTGTCATGTTGAACAAGTCTATCAGTGACATTTTTCCAGCAGCATGAGCTCACTTCTGTGTCACATCATATTTCAAACATTTTCATAATGACATTACATACTTAATGTTGTTGTTGTTAAGTACCCATTAATGAAAATCAAAGACCACAGCTTTTAGTATGGATTGTACCTCAATGCAAAGAAAACAAAAGTCCTCACAACTGGACCAGTGAATAACATAATAATACAGTAAGAAAGGTTTGAAGTTACAAAGATTTCATTTTGTTTGGATCCACAATCAGTGCTCATGGAAGCAGCAGTCAAGAAATCAAATGATGCATTGCATTAGGCAAATCTGTAGCAAAAGACCTCTTTAAAATGTTCAAGAGCAAAGATGTCAATTTGAGGACTAAGTTGTGCCTGACCCAAGCCATCGCATTTTTTATGGTTTCATATGCATATGAAAACTGGACAATGAATAAAGCTGACTATAGAAGAATGCTTTTGAATTATGCTGTTGAAGAATAATTTTTTAAGTACCTTAAATTCCCAAAAGAATAAATAAATTTGTTTTGAAAGAAGTATGAATGGATTGATTGTTCATTAGAAGTGATGATGTAGAGACTAGGTCTCTTATAGTCTGGACATTTTGTGGATATATACCAAGTGGAGGAATTGCTGGATCATAAAGTATATCTATTTCCAACTTTCTGAGGAAGTATCATACCATTTTCCAGAGTTGTTGAACCATTTAACATTCCTACCAGCATTGTAGGAAGGCCCCATTTTCTCCACATCCTCAACAGCATTTACTGTCCTCCGTTTTTTTAACTTCCCTATTATTGCTGGTGTGAGATGGTATCTCCTTGTTTTTATTTGCATCACTCAAATGACTAATAATAGTGAATAATACATTTCTTCGTATGTTTGTTAGTTGCATGAATATCTTGCTTGGTGATGTGTCTGCTCATTTTCTGTGCCCATTTTTAATTGGGTTATAAGTCTTTTACTTGTAAAAGTGTTGTAGTTTCTTATAGATTTTAGAGATTAGTCTCTTGTCTGATATGTTATTTAAAAAAAAAATGTTTTTTCTAATATGTGGGCTCCCCTTTTACTCTTTTAGTGAAATTTATTGATGCACATAAATTTCTAATTTTTTGTATCAAAATTAGAAACTAATTTTGTCATATTTTTGTTTGCATAATTTTGTCTAATCATCAATTTCATCTACTTTTGTTTGTACAAATCACCCAATATTTGATAGTCTATGTGTGCCGTAGATTGTTGTTATGTTAGGTGCCATTGAGTCAGTACCAACTCATTGCAACCCTATGCACAATAGAATAAAACACTGCCCAGTCATTGGCCAACCTCACAACTGTTGCCACGTTTGAGCCCATTGATGCTGCCACTTGGCGAATCCATCTCACTGGGGTCTTCTGCTTTTTCTTTAACCCTCCACCTTACCAAACATGATATCCTTCTCCAGTGACTGGTCCCTCCTTCTCCAGTGACTGGTCCCTCCTGACAATATGTCTGAAGTATGAGAGACAAAGTTTGGCCATCCTGCCCTCCTAGGAGCACTCTAGCTGCATTTCTTTCAATACAGATCTGTTTGTTCTTTTGGAAGCCCATGGTACTTTCAATATTCTTCTCCAAAATCTTAACTCAAATGCAACAATTCTTCTACGGTCTTTCTTATTCACTGTCCAAATTTCGCATCCATATTAGGTTACTGAAAACACCATGGGTTGTGTCAGGTACACTTTAGCTGACATCTTTGCTTTTCAACACTTAAGAAAGGTCTTGTGCAGCAGATTTGTCTAATGCAATATGTCATTTGCTTTCTTGGCTTCTGCTTCCATGAGTTTTGATGGTCGATCCAAGAAAATTGAAGTCTTTGACAACTTCAATGTTCCATTGATAAGAATG
>NW_006408527.1:38206156-38208324 GCF_000296735.1 Chrysochloris asiatica | reverse complement strand
TGGCACTTTCAATATTCTCCTCCAACACCATAACTCAAATGCATCAATTCTTCTAGGAGTAGTGATATAGGACATCTTTATCTGGTTCCTGCTTGCAGAGGGAAAGCTTTCAGTTTCTCTACATTGAGAATGATGTTGGCAATTGATTTTGTATATATGCTCATAATTATGTTGAGGAATTTCCCTTCAATTCTTTGTTGAGTGTTTTTTATCAGGAATAGCCATTGGATTTTGTCTAATGCCTTTTCAGCATCAATCGAATTGAACATGGGGTTCTTTTCTATTTTTTAAAAATTTTATGCTGTATTACAGTGATTTTTTTCTCTAAAATTAACCATCCTTGCATATCTGATACGAATGCCACTTAGTCATGCTGTATTATCTTTTTGATGTGTTTTGAATTTGTGGCACTGTTGGTTAATGTGCTGGACTGCAAAGTTGGTTTGAACTCCAAGGTCAGTGGCTCAAGCTTACCATTTGTTCTTGGAAACCCTACACAGGGTCACTATGGGTTGGAATAGACTTGGTGGCACTTAGCAATAATAACAAAAACAACTACAAAAAGGATTTTGTTATGAAGTTTTACATTTATGTTCATGAGTGATATTGGGCTATAATTTTCTTTCTTAGTGGCGTCCTTCCCTGGTTTTGGCATGAGGGTTAAGCTTGCTTCATAAAATGTATTAGGACATTTTTCATTCTTTTCTGTATTGTGGAATAATTTGAGTTGAATTGTTAACAATTCTTCCCTGAAATTTTGGTAAAACTCACCAGTAAAACCATCTGGACCTGGACACTTGTTGATTAGGACTTCTTTAATGACCAGTCAATTTTTTCTTTTGTTATAGGTCTGTTCAAGTTTTCAACTTTACTCTGTGTAAGTTTAGATAGGTTGTGCTTTTCTAAAAAGCACCATCTCCTTTAGATTTTCAAATATGTTGAAGTATTCTATTATTTTCCTTTTTTATTTCCATTGGTTCTGTTGTGACAATACCCATATGGTTTCTTGTGAGTGTTATTTGTGTCTTATCCCTCTTTCTTTTGTTATGTTTGCCAATGGTTTGTCAATTTTATTAATCCTTTTGAAGAACTAGCTCCTAATCCTGTTGATTCTTTCTATAGTCTTTCTGTTGTTTATGTCATTTATTTCTGCTCTAATCTTTATTATTTCTTTTATTCTGGTGACTGTAAGTTTATTTTGCTGGTCTGTTTTTAATTGTTGCAGATGTTGTGTTAATGTGTTAATTTTGGTTCTTTCTTCTGTTTGGATGTGTGCATTTATTACAATAAATTGTCTTTTCAGCACTGCTTTTGCTTTTGTCAAGCTTAGCATTTCATAGAGAAGATTGGATATGTGAACAATGAAATGTATGTCGAAAAAACCAGGAAGGTTCAGAAAGAGAAGAAGAAATAATGGTGAAGGGACAACAATGAAAAGGATATTAGGAAGTAGGTCATAGAAAGAAATAGTGTGGTGGATAGTAGCTGACCAAGGGAGAGTGGACAGCACTGATGGGGATTATATGACTAGGAGGTCACTTTTTCTAAGATTCAATAAGGGTTATTAAAACATATTGTAAGAACACTCATATGTTTTCTTAACATATAGACTGTTAAATGTGGACATTCTTATTTTATAAATCTCCCCCAGGTATCAATTGACTACCTTGATTTCACTGTTTTCATTTCTAAGTCATCTTTACTTTTCTAGAAACCTGCCAAAAAGAAAATCAGCTTCTTGCTGATTGTGGAAAACACTGTCTCAGAGGCAGATTCTCCGCATCCAGGTCTCTACTCAAACCCCACCTCCTCTCACAATCCTACTTAGTGGTATTTGTTTTCTTGTAAAACTTGGTGGTGGTGTTTTCTTGGAAACACTGAATCAAACCTAAGTTTCTGTGCTTGTAGATCACTTTCTTCATTACCATATAAGCTCCTTGGGAATGTCATCTTGTAAGGACTGATATTTTCTCACTCAGAAAAACATATTCATTAAAAATGTATTGATATACTAATGTGACTAATGTAACCAAAAGGAAATGGTTAATGTTCAACCATTTCAAGAGATACCATATGAACAAGAGCCAATGATAATCAGAGAGGAAGTCCAAAGTGCATTGAAAGAAGTGGCAAAGAAAAAGGCACCAGGAATTGATGGAATTAAAATT
>NW_006408527.1:38200823-38204836 GCF_000296735.1 Chrysochloris asiatica | reverse complement strand
CAAGTGTGGCAGCGGTAGTGAGGTTGGCCCAGGATCGGACATTGTTTCGTTCTGCTGTGCATGGGGTCGCTGTGAGTCGGTTCCAACTCAATGGCACCTGACAACAACAACAATGTGAGTCAGGATTAAATGAGATATATTAGCAAAAGGCATAGTACATTGACCATGGTAAGCAATGAAAATATGCATGGTATCCCAAAGAACCCCACTGTCTTCCTTTTCCTCTAATTCACTCATACATAATATGAGAAAAGAACAGGAGATGCCATTGTGCAGAAAACAGTTTACCTTTGGAGGTGGAGAAAAGATTTTGTTTAGCACATCTGGAAGCAACAGTAGAACTTATTTATAATTTTGACTGAAATGTAGACAGTATAGTGTATGATTATTAGATTGCATTGAGACTCAGTAGCTCACTGCTTTAGATCCTCTACCACTAGTGAGACCCTTCTATCATTGCAATAATGAAAATTGCTAGAAGATTGACAGAACAATCCCTGTGTGGGTCTCAAAACCCCTTCAATATAGAATCAAACAATAAAGTAGCATTATTTAAGTCTCTGGGACTATGTCTATTCTCCCTGACATCTCATCAATATCAAAGCTAATATTACATAGTGCATAGTGGATCCCTGTCTTTTATTACGTTGTTTCTTTTTTCATGTTGGCTTGGATAGCATGAGTTTGATACTGCATATTATGATAAACACTCTGGCTTTATGATTGAAGAGCTGTGAGAGTACTTTGAACAACAGCAGCAATATTTGTCCATTAAGAAATAGTAATATATAAATAGATTGATGTCATTAGATTATTGTTCATTTTCAGGTAACAACACAGGAAAGGTGCTGTTATAATTCAGTCTTGTATGGTAAGGTTCATGAAGCCAGATCAGAACATAGGAAATGTATTTAAAAAGCTTCTCTGGTATAGCCCTGTAGGATTAGTGATTAGCATTGGACGACTAACTGAAAGGAGTCGTAGTATGGTGCTGTGGGTTAATGTGCTGGAATGCAAAATTATTTGAACCGCAAGGTTGCTATGGGTTGGATCCTACTTTTCCGCACTTAACAACAACTACAGGTCAGCAGTTCAAACCCACCAATCACTCTCAGAAGCCCTATACAGGGTCACTATGAATTGGACCCGACTTGACAAGCAGATAGCAACAACATAATATAAAAGCGAATCAAAAATAATTTTCAAAGAAATGCATGGGTTCTTGTGCTCTGAGATTGTGTTTAACGTCTTAATTCTTTTCACCAAGGGGAAATAAGCAGTATATCTGTGTCTATGTTTGTCTGTGTTCTATTTTGTTAGATCCAATATGTAAATATAAAATTATGAATTCTATGAAAATTGTTATTTTGTAAATTTTTAATTGTGTAGAGACTTTAACTGTGCTCAGATTATAGCTACTATTTAAATATTAACATCTTTGTGGAAAAGACTTCCTAGCTATTCACAAAACCCACTTTATAATTCTTCATAATCAACTGGGCCTACTTTCCAGGACCCCAACCACCATAAATTGTGGCCAAATGATTGAATGAAATATGAGCAGCGTAATGTAAACCATACACAGTTCTGTCTGAGGCATACCCCTCTTTCAAGCCCCCCCCCCTTTAAAAAAATACTCTTTGTCATGCTCTTTCCCCTTTTACTAGCTGATAAATATGGGTTCTGCAACCAAGGAAACCTATCATAAAGGCAAATTCACAAGAAGAAAAGATCTAGTATCTATAAATAATTACATTGTCTGTCATTGTGTGGTACTGTAGGGTAAGCACTGGACTGCTAGCAGCAATTTTGGTGGTTCAAACCCACCAGTCCCTCGTTGGAAACCTATACATGGTCGCTATGAGTCTGAACTGACTCAAGAACACTTAACAGCAACAACAATATTGACAAACACTGTACTGCAAGCAGCAAGTTTGGTGGTTCAAATCCACCCATCACTGCTCAGAGACCCTGTACAGGGTTGCTAAGAGTAAAAACAGACTCAATGGCAATTACTGAGAACAACAATATTTTATTTTATGTAGATCATGTTATTGTTGTTAAGTACCGTGGAGTCGGTTTCGACTCATAGTGACCCTGCACAGGGTTTCTGAGGCTGCAAATCCTTACGGGACCAGAAAACCTCACTTTTCTCCCACAGAACAACTGGTAGTTTTGAACTGCTGACCTTGAGGTTAGCAGGCTGATTCATAAACACTACGCTACCAGAGCTCTTTATGTAGGTCATAACGTGTTTATGATGTAGGTCACAAATACACTTACATTGTGTTGAGTTATTATATAACATATTTTATTTTACACTAATGTTAAATTTAATAAGATTACTTTTTGTGTACAGTAGGTATCATCAAACTATATCATTTGTATGTGTAATGATTTCTTAGAAAAATATGAAAAAATAAAATTAAAAAATAAATATTTTGTGTGCTCCTTTTAATTTGATTGGATAATTCTTATTAAACATTAAACATATTAAAACATTCCTTCTCTTTTTATATCTAAGATCTTCAAATTACATTAATTTTTACCTCCACAATGTATATTTTACTCTCAGAAAATTAGGAAAGGACAACTTTGAATTTTGTCTCAAATTAACTTAATCACTCTCATATAAAGTGCTTTACACTAAATGTTACATGATTGTTAACATAAAACATCAAATCACTTAATTTTTTTAGTTGCAAATGTAATTCTTATTTTATTGTAAAAGTATTCACTTTAATAAATGCCCTTTCTGCATCTTAAAGAAAGATATCAAAAACTAACGGCTGTGGCTTAGAATAGGTAGTTGCAGTGCCACATCTGGACTCCACACAATCCTTCAATATCACATTCACTCTATCTCAAAGACTTAGATCACTTTCAAAATGTTAGCTTTTAAGTGCCATTGAGTCAGTTCAGACTCATAGTGACCCTATATAGGGTTTCTGAGGAGCAGCTGGTGCATTTGAATTGCAAACCTTGTGGTTCACAATCCAGTGCTGATCCTACAGCACCACACCAGGAGTCCTTGCTGACTCTAAAATACCATTTTTTTCACAGAAAAATTAGTCAGAAATGATGTGACAGCACTTAAAACAATAGCAAGGTAAAGAGTAATCAGAATTCTAAGGAGATGATATATGGCCACACAAAAAAAACTGTACATGAATGTTTATAATAGTTTTATTCATAAATAAAACACTTGGCACCAGCTAAGATGTCTTTTAACAGGTGAATGGATATACTGTGGTTCATTCCTAAAAAGGAATATTATTCAGTAATAAAAAAGAAAAAATACTAACTTCTTAGTGATAAAAAGAAAAGAGCTATCAATCTTTTGGAGTATTGGTGTGGTGCTGTGGGTTAATGTTACTGGACTGCAAAGTCAGTTTGAACTACAAGGAAGGAGGTTAAAGCTCAACAGTCACTCCTTGGAAATCCTATACAGGGTCACTATGGGTCGGAACCGACTCAATGGCACTTTAGCAGGAATAACAGCATCAATCTTTTAAAAGACATACAAGGATTTTGAGTGTATATTGCTAATGAATTGAGTATATATTTCCAAGTGAAAGGAGTCACTCAAAGATAGCTACAACTGTATGATTTCACTTTTATGACATTCTAGAAAAGGTAAAACTACAGAGACATTACAAAGATTGCTGCTGTGAAGTTGTTTCGCTAACCTTGTGGATCAAACTGACTTTGCAGTCCAGTGCATTAACCCACAGCACTATACCAGGACTCCGGTAAAAAGACTGGTGGTCTTTTTATGTGACATGCTCATAGTGGCCCTGTACAGGGTTTCCAAGGCTATAAAATCTTTACAGGAGCAGAAATCCTCATCTTTCTCCTGCATAATGGCTGGTAGTTTTGAACTGCTGACCTTGAGGTTAGCAGCCCAATTCATAACCACTACGCTACCAGAAAGACTAGTGGTTGCTAAAAGTTCAGGAGGAGAGAGGAATACGTAGATTAAGGACAGGCTATTTTAAGGTCATTAAGGTCAG
>NW_006408527.1:38197964-38200208 GCF_000296735.1 Chrysochloris asiatica | reverse complement strand
GTTGCTTGTTGTTAAGTGCCATAGAGTCAGTTCTGACCCATAACAACCCTATATAGGGTTTCCAAGGAGCGACTTGTGAATTTGAACCAACAACCTTGTGGTTCAAACAGACTTTGCAGTCCAGCACATTAACCCACAGTGTCACACCAACTCCAATGTAAAATATAGACTTTAGTTAATTATAATGTAGACTTTAGTTAATTATAATGGATTCTCAGCTGTTCATTAATTGTTCTTCAATTGGTCATCAATGTAATAAATGTAGTAATGTGATGTGGTTCTGTAGGATAAGCGCTGGACTTCTAACCACAATGCTGGCATTTCACACCCACCAGCCGCTCCTAAGAAACCCTATACAGAGTTGTTCTGAATTGGAACCCAGAGGATAACACTAAACAGCAACTATGTGAGATGTTAGTAGGAATAAGTGCAAGCAGAGGAGTGAAAGGTGTCTGGGAACTCTATCTACTGAGCTGTCTTTGAGGGAATTGGGGATTAATGGAAAGGTGCTCTAAAACTAATATATATTCAATTTCTAAAATACGTTTTTGTCTAACTTTTAAATAAATGCTCATGAGTTTCAAATCCATAAGGTATTTATAGTCCAGCATATTAATTTAAAAATTGATATTAGACTCATCTAAAAATGTTACATGTAATTTAAAAGAAATTACATATTTTCTACCATTTCAACTTACTATAAATTGTACTGCCATCTTAACATTTATTGAATGTTATATACTTTTTGAAAATTATTTTTTAAAATTATAAACAATTCTGAATACTACTAGGGCAAGGGATTTGCAACTAATTATAGTTAAAGTTTATGGTTTACCCAGAAGTTTAATTTGAAATGAGTTGCAGTTCTTCCCTTCACTATGTATACTGCAAAAATATTTCAGTTGAATTATTATATAAAGAAAAAACTAGGGGAAAAAAGGAGGAGTACAAAAATGGTCTATACTATTGAATCTAACTTAGATTAATGATGATGTGTAATGGCAGGGAGAAAGTTTTACATTGTGACTAGAGGAAGAGTATCTTTTTCTAATTTGTTATTACATTGTCAGGTAAATTGAATTAGGTACCTTTGAACACACTGAAATACAGAAATACATATTTTAGAATTATATGCATGTTTTTGTTTAGCTTTGCTTTTGCAAAGTGGGACATGCTGCATTTCTCTTTTTGAAACTTGATGAAAATAGTAATTGACATTTTTTTCAGAATATTGATTTTTAGATTAAAGGATTGAAAATAGTGGCATTTTCTGAACTGTAGGTAACTCTTCCTAGTGGACATAAATGCAGAAAGCTTTGATCTGATATGATTGCATTATTCCAATTTGAACTCAACAAAATTTAGCAATAGGCAATGCAGGCAAATTGGGTTTGCATCTCCCAATGTCATTCAGTGGTCAAAAAAATGATCTCAAAAATAAATTAAAAAGTGATGTTTGATATACTTTATGAAAGCAATGCTATAAATAATTCCTTTAGAGGTACATGTAAAATCATTAATTCCAAATGATGGCTTGACTATAGGAATCTGTGACTTTCACAATGAATAGTAGCATATTTTATACTTATATGTTACAATTAATATATTAAAATGTTTATTTGATAAGTATCACTCTAACTATTTATGTTCAGATTATTCTTTAAAATTACATGCCTATTATACATGACCATCTTATTTAGATTTTCTCTTGGTGTATATTTTTTTCTTGTTATACAAGGTTAATAAAAAACTATTGCTACCACATCCCATCTCAGAAATGCATGGGTTTATCCCAAAGAAAACACATCCAAACATGTCTTTGTGATATTTGGACAGCTGCAGACAAGTTGTCTCAGTTCTGTTCTTATCTTATTAGGGTATCTTTGAAAAACATCAATAAAGTTCCAGAAAAAACAGTGGCTTCCAAGGGGATCTACTGAGCCACTAAATTCAAGACTATGACAAATGTTTTGGTAGATTCAAATAGTTAATCTTGCTAGATTTTCTTGTAGGACATAGGACAATCAGAACAAAAATGTTTTAAGAAAATTATAAACTACATTGATGAGGCAAAGGCCTGATAAATCATGCTGAGGAATTTTTCCATTCCAACAATGGACATATTACTTTTTTAAGGGTAGCAAGTCCTGTCCTACAGGAATTTCATTGGGAAATCATATTGCATCCAGCATAGAACCTTGATCTTTCCTCTTCAGATTTCTTTTTGTTTCCCAAAAATAAAGA
>NW_006408527.1:38194335-38195999 GCF_000296735.1 Chrysochloris asiatica | reverse complement strand
AATGTACCATCAGTTAACAGAATTTCTCTTCATTCATTTTATTTATTTATATTTTTTAACACTCAGGCATATATAATAATTTAAACCACCAAAGGGTACATTCTGCAAGTTTGTCTTCTGGCTGCCAGCTCTCAGTCCTTCCTCTCTTTCCATGAATCTAGAGTCCTCAGCTGCTCGCTCTCTCCATGTCCCCATCTCTGCTTCCATCTCTGGTGTTGCTATTTCTCTGGATAAGATCCCACATTCTGTTTGTGCTGTTCTCTCTTGATGGTCCTAGGGTCCTCTGTTTCTGCACTGTAAGATTAACTACTCCCCCATTTTAGTTACAAACTTCTACCTTTACAATTGTGACAGTCACAATTAGACGTGATAACAATTACTCACTATTGAATCATAAAAATCTTATCCCCATCACTTTTTACCAAACCCATCTAGACAAGATGAAAACTTTTCAGAGGGGACTCTTCCCTCACACATTCTTTTTTTTTTTTTTTTTTAAAGGTTTTATTGTGAATTATGTGTTAGTTTACATTGGTTTTTACATTCATCATATTGTACTTTTTGATGTTTTTACATTGTTTTTACATTCATCATATTGTACTTTGTTTCTCTGCAATGATCACAATCCCCTGCATGCATCATCAAACATCCAAAGGCTACACCCCATACTCCTGCCCCCAGCTACCAGCAAACAACCCCCTCTCCCTCCCTGAGTCCAGAGTCCCCTGCTGCTCCATCTGTCCATGTCATTGCCTCTGCCTCCATCCCTAGTGTCACTGCCTCTCGAAACACGGTCTCGCAATTTGCTTTTCTCCCTTGATGGGTCCAGGGATCTCCGCTCCTGGACTGCAAAATCAGCCGCTCCCCTCCTTTTGTTAGCAAACATTTATATTTACCTTTCTAACACTCATTGTCAGACCTGATAGCAATCATTCTCTATTGAACCACAGGAGTCCTTTCCCCCCTCACCTTTTATCAACTCCATCCAGACAGGTTGGAAACAATTCAGTGGAGGGTGTACATTTCCTTGTATCCTCTGGAGCTAGGTTCCCTATTGAAAGCTTGTAAGCCAGTCACTTCTTGCCTTTGTAGTCTCCTAATTTTGGGTAGCCAATGTCTAAGTTCCCCCTCCTTGTCAACCCTGTGAATCAAGGGGGTAGGAATGATCCTCACTGTACAGATTTGTCCACTCCTTTGTCATACTGCATCCATAAGCATAGGTCAAATTCATCCACTTATAGTGGGTTACTCCTTTTTTACCCCTCTTCTTTCTTCCTTTAGTCATGTTCTGATTATACAGCCATTGATGCCACTCAAATGGGTACCATCTGCAAGTGTGGGTGTTCTTGTGCACCACCACCCCCTCACTTTATATCAGCTGGATGCTTCACACTCCATTCTAGTCCTCTAGAACCATGTTCTTGCCTCTGGGCACAGGAGGCCCCAGTTTTCATCATACTGCTGGCTAACCCAGTCTCAATCCAGGTTAACAGGAGTCTACTGAATGTGGTCAGACTTAGTTCACAATTTCATTGCTGTTTTTCCCCCTCTTCCCAATATCAGTGACCAGCATGGTCAGCAGCAGGACCATATGCCTGCTAGTGTATTCCATTTGAGTTTCAGTCTTGGAAGGGGGTTTGCCTTGAGGGGACCTGACTACTTGT
>NW_006408527.1:38192994-38193450 GCF_000296735.1 Chrysochloris asiatica | reverse complement strand
TTCACAATGTTAAGTCTTCCTATCCAGGACCATGGCATATTCTTCCATTTTTATAGGTCTCTTTTGGTTTCTTGTAATATTTCTATAGTTTTCTTTGTGTAGGTCCTTTATTTCTCTGCTTACATTTATTCGTAGATATTTCATCCTTTGGATAGCTATTATAAGCCTGTCATTTTTGGTATAGAGGAATCCAACTGATTTTTTGATGATCTTAAACGCTGTCGTTTTGCTGAATCCTCCAATGAGGTCTAGCAGGTTTTTTACTGAGTCTTTGGGGTTTTCTGTATATAGGATCATATCATATGCAAATAGAGAGAGTTTTACTTCCTCTTTGCCAATTAGGATGCACTAGATTTCCCTATCTTGCCATATAGCTCTGGCTAAGACTTCCAGCACAATATTGAATAGGAGTGGTGACAAAGGGCATCCTTGTCTGGTTCCCATTCGCAGAGGGAA
>NW_006408527.1:38184589-38188910 GCF_000296735.1 Chrysochloris asiatica | reverse complement strand
ACCACCTGTTTCTCTTTTCCTATATATTTCCCTTATTTGACATTGTTAATATTTTGATCTTTGGTTGGCCTCACAGGTGTTCTGAATTCATTGCTGTAATTTTGTTCTGTTTTTAACTCTGCTATCCATTGACTGAGTTCCAGGTGGTGTTACCACGTCTGTCAATCTCTGATTGTTGTCTTTTCTTGCTGGTTTTCATTCCAAAGAATTCCCTTTAAGATGTTTTGAAGCACTGTATTGGCTTTAACAAAATCTCTTAGCTTCTGTTTATCCTGGAATGTTTTGATTCCACCATCATATTTGATTGACAGTTTTGCTGGATAGACGATTCTTGGTTGTCAGTGTTGTTCTTTTAGTGTTTTATATATGTCTCCCCATGGTTTCTGCTGAGAAGTCAGAGCTTAATCTGATTTGCTTGCATTTCTATGTAATGCTTCTCTTTTCCCTGGCTGCTTTTAGGATTCTCTCCTTGTTTTTGATTTTGGAGAGCTTGATTATGATAAGTTTTGGTGATTTTCTTTTGGGGTCTATCCTTCCTGGGGTTCTTTCACCTTCTTGAATGTTTAACTTCTCGTCCTTCAAGATGTTAGGAAAATTTTCTTCCATAAGTTCTTTGACTATTTCCTCTGTGGACTTCTCTGTTTCTTCCTGTTCTGGAATGGCAATATAATTCCTATATTCCTCTTCATTCATCCAGCATGAATCTTAGAGTCTCTTCAGATTTTTAATCCTTTTTTATGCTTGCTCTTCTATTTTAGCAGTATTGAGAGATTTGTCTTCTAGCTTGGTGGTTCTGACTTCCATCTCATCCATTCTGCTCCTTTGCCCTTTCAGTTTATTGTCCATTTCTGATACTTTATTATTAATCATCTGCACTTCTTTTTGCAGGTTTTAGATTGTTCCAATGCCGTATCTGTCTTGTCTTACTGCTATTGTAGCACTTTCCTGACTTCTTCCTTATTTTCCTTTACACCCTTTCAGAGCATCTGAATTTGTTTCTATATTATTCTTCTGAATTCCTTCTCAGGCAGATCCAGAGCCTGCTCTTCTACTGGAAAGTCTGTGTCTGCTTCCAGCTCATTTGCCTGTTACTTTTTTCTGTTTTTGGACATGTGTTGAGATCGTTAATTGAGTTTTCTTAGACATTTTTAACAGTTATGTGAGTTTTTAATGCTTAAATGTATGTATGTTTCTTTTTGTTAAGCTTGCTGAGCATCTCCTGGTGGATATGATCTGGAGATAGGCTTCCCTTTTCATGTGTAATGCCTAGCAGCTGGTTTTGGCTGTTGTGCAGATGGTGGGGTACTACAAGGTATGCTTGTAGCATGGCTTTATGGGCATAGTTGCTGTCTCTTCTTGGGTACAGTAGGAGGAGAAAGCTCCAACCCCTGGGAGAAGAATGAAGCCAAAAGGACCAAAAACAGAAACAATATAAAAGCAGAGACAGAAACCACCAATCAAAAACAAAAATAAAACTTTGATTGACACTGTCCACTGGTGTTTGCTGTGCAAAGAGTCCTGCCTAGGTAAACTTTGGGGCTGGTTCCCAGGGTGAAAACATCAAAACAAGCAGTCTGCAGGTTTCCTCTGTGTGCCGTTGGAAAACTGTGGGCGCAACTTTGTTGGACCTTTTGGGGGTGTGCTTCCGCCCACCTAAAGGTGTCTCAGCGGTGCAGTGAGGGCGCGATAGAGGTGAATCGGAGGGATATGTGAAAAATGAAAAATCAGTCACACCACTCCCTTCAGAGGCACAGCTCCCTGGCTTCTGGTGCTGAGTCGCTGTCTCTGCTTGGCTGTGGCCTTGCCCTCTGGCCTGAGGACTTCTAGCTCCCTGCTGCTGTAGATGGATGGATTTAGAAATCACCGTATTTTGCTTCCATGGGCAGATTTTTTTCTCAACAAGCATGGGAAACTGGTTCCTGGAACCTTAAACAACAACCAAATCTCTGCAGTTTTTCTGCGGACTGCTCTTCCTCTTTTTTTTTAATTGGGTTTGGGCAGAGGAGTTTTCACTGTCTGTCTCTGTTTCCCGTACCCCACACCCCACACCCCCAAACCGGAAGTCTACCATTATTTTTGACACGCTATTTGCATGGTTTTATACACTATCTGAAATTATGCCAAAGAACATACAATTTCTCAAGCAAAACTGGTGTATGTTGAATAAAAAGACAACTCTGAGAATTTCATAGCTTGATCCCTGCATATGCTTTTGTCTGTGTCTTTGTTTTATAAAAAAATGTTTCTAGAAGCTATGGTGTTTGTTAAATACTCCTACAGTTTGTATATTTGACAAAAGTAATTTGAGAAGGCAAGTGTGTTTGTGTTGTTATTAAGTGTCATTGAATTGGTTCTGACTCAGAGACCCTGTATACAGTTTCTGAGGAGTGACTGGTGAGCTTGAGTTTCCAACCCTGCAGTTTAACCAAATCTTTTAGTCCAGCGCATTGTTGTTGCTGTTAAGTACCATGGTGTCAGTTCCGACTCATAGTGACCCTGCACAGGGTTTCTGAGGCTGTAAATTTTTACAGGAGCTGAACACTTCATCTTTCTCCCATGGAACTGCTGGTAGTTTCGAACTGCTGATCTTGAGCTTAGTAGCTTGGTTCGTAACCACTACAGTACCAGAGCAGTCCAATGCATTAGAGTTATCTAAATATCCTATCTTCTAAGAGAAAAACATACCAAGTAACTAGAGAAACTTTGAGTCAAATTAATTAATGTAATCTTTTCTTCGTGTTTAAATGATATTAGTTCTATTTAGGATAAAAATAATCCTTTTTTACTAACTGGTTTTGTGCTATATTTCTTCCCTCTCACTCTCATTTTTGGTTGTTTTTGTTTGTTTGTTTGGGGTTTTTGCGTATAACTGGATGCTTATGGATATGTTTCCTAAGTCTCTATTTATAGGTGTTGCAGTTATCCAAGGTGTAATTAGGGATTAAAATGAAAAGTAGGTTCATTTTGGCTGTCATGAAAACAGATTTAGGGGTGAATGGGCCTTAAAGGTTCTATTATAAATACTCTAACATATACACAGCAATCGATTGCCAGTTTTTTTTCATAATAAATTAATCTTCAAATTTTCCTAAGGAAGCAGAGCCAGAAAACTAGAAAAGCCCTAGAATTTTTTTTTTTTTTAAATCTCAGTTTTAGTGTCATGTCTTTATGAGTTCTTTACATTGAGCATCAAAATTTATGTGATTTTTCTTAGTATTTGAAACTGGTATGGATATTACATATGAATACATACATGAATATGCATATCTTATATATTTGTGAGTAAATCAAAAGCATATTATAGTTATTTTTGAAGTTTTTAAATGTACTATCCTTGGTGTTTTTTATCTGAAATACTTAAAATTTGTTTTAGCTGAACCAGTTAGTAGGTTTAACAAATAGTAGTTTAGATCATAGCATAACATAGGAAATGGAATGCAGTATCTTAAAATTGAAAATTATCAAACTTTTTTTTAGTCACAAAACATAATTATATATTCATATAAGAAGAAACTATTAAATGTGAAAATGTTTACTTAAAATTCACAAGATACCTTAAATCTATAATTCAATTACAGAATAGATGAAAGCAACCAACTCTTTAAAAATTATTTTGTAGAAATGGAAGCTAGGAATAAGTAGATGGGTATAATGAAAATAATGAATATTTTAAATTAAGAAATGTACTTACTTTTAAACTGTTTCCATAGTAAACATAACTATAGGCCCATTAAATATGTCAAAAAAATTACCATATGATAAAGGCTCAGAGAATATGCAATTGACATATCCTTATGGAAATTTTAAAAACCACCAAGTTTTCAAGAAAATGAAATAAAATAAAATCCAGGTAAAACATTCCTTTACAAATGTATTTCTGACTAGTCTAAAAAATAACAAAATTCCAAAGGGAAAAGGCATCATGTAAATGGAAAACTGTTTAGAGAGCTATATTCTAGTAGGACTAAGGAGGAAAATAAAATAAATGGAAAAGGAAGTAATCAAGTCTCCAATAGCTGGGAAAATTAATAACCCAGGATGCCCTTGCGACTCATTAGAGCAAACAAGAGGAAATGAAAGCCTGTATATAGATAGTCCAGTCAACTCTTTTTAATTCATAGAAATTAAAGCTACAGAGAATGTTGTAAAACAAATTCACAGCAAATCCCAATGTATTGCTTTAAATTCTAATGACTTTAATGCAAATGAACTCCAGAAATTTGGAAATCAGCCTCAAGCTTGAACAAATTCAATTTACCAAAATGAAATAGGCTCAGCCAACATTTACTTCTTCACCCAGTTGTTGTTGTTGTTGTTGTTG
>NW_006408527.1:38181091-38184219 GCF_000296735.1 Chrysochloris asiatica | reverse complement strand
GATTTACACCCTCGGAAACCCTGTACAGGGTCGCTATGGGTCGGAACCGACTCGAAGGCACTTAACAACAACAACAACAATTATATATCACATTTCCCCCTTAAGTTCATTAATGATCTAATATTGAGATTTTTTTTGCATAGAAGAATTTAGATCAGAAACAAATGGAATGGGAACTATTTTGCAGACATTAAAATGAGCTTATTTACACTAGAATATAATTTATACTTGTAAATTTATTTGTCAGACACTTAGATGGAGCATGTTAAAAGTATTACATCAACAATACAGTCAACTTTGCAATAGAAGCACTTTCTCATCAACTTCTTTAATGAAGTAAACAAAATTCAGACAATGGAAAAATGATAGCACAGATGACATTTCTTTTAGTTTAGAGAATATGTAATAGTAATGCAGCCTGAGCATTGCCTTCTTCATGGTGGTGGTAGTGGTGGTGTACCATTGAGTCGGTTTTGACTAGAAAAACTTTATGGGGTTTCTAAGGCTGGAAATCTTTATGAAATCATATATTTATCATTTTTTTCTCATTTAGTTCTTTATGTTGTTACTGTTGATAGGTGCCTTGGAATTGATTCCAACTTAAAGCATTCCTGTATAGGGTTTCCAAGGAGTTTCTGGTGGATGTGAACCATGGACCTTGTGGTTAGCAGTCTAGTGCTTATCCTACAATGTCACATCAGGACTCGCTTATATCTAGCTTGAAATGAAAGAGTTCATCTTGTTCTCATGATATTATTATTTATGATACCTCAAGCTCACCAGCCACTTCTTGGAAACCCTGTACAGGGTTGCTTTGGGTTGGAAATGACTCTCTGGCACATAACAACAAAAACAATACCTTATACTTGCAAAGGAGTTCTGATGTGGTGCTGTAGGATAAACACCAGACTGTTAACCACAAGGCTGTCTATTCACACCCACCAGCCATGCTTCAGAAATCCTATACAAGGTCACTAGATCTGACCTATATAAGTCAGAACAGACTTGATGGCATTTAACAACACCAACATACTTACACAACTCTAATAGTAATCACAGAATTTCCTTACATCATATTCTTACATACTTTTGATAACACTAAAATAATTATTGTGTGTTATGAAATGGAATCATCATAAAATCAAACAATATACTAAAATTCTATATGGTAAATCAGGAATGGAACTCAGCTGCTTACATTTGTGGTTCAGTAAATCTAAAAATATTACAGTTGTTGGGTTTGGTTTTTTTTTTTTTTTGCCATTAAAACATTTATTTTATTGTTAGGTGGCTTCATGTGTGTTCTAACTCATAGGGACCCTATGCACAACATAACAAAACACTGTCCAGTTCTGTGCCATCGTATAATAACTCTTTTACTTCAGATCCTTATTGTAATTACTGAATCAATCCATTTTGTGGAAAGCCTTCCTCTTCTTTGCTGATTCTCTACCAAACATAATGTGTCTCTCTAGGTATTGGTCCCTCTTGATAACAAGTTAAAAATATGTGAGTCGAAGTCTTACCATCCAAACGTCTAAGGAATGTTCTGGCTGTACTTCTTCTAATATACATTGATTTTGTATCTTCTGATAATGTATATTTTATATTCTTTGCCAACATCATAATTCAAAGTAAACAATTCTTCAGTCTTCCTTATTGACTGAACAGCTTTCACATGCATATGAAGTAATTGAAAATACCATTACTTGTGTCAGGTGTATCTTCATTTTCATACTGATACATTTGCTTTTTGATATTTTAAACATTTTTTTTTTCTTAAGAAGATTTTTCAAATGCAATATATTGTTTAATTTCCTGATTGTTGCTTCCATGGATGTTAAGTGTGGATCCAAGTAAAATGAGACCCTTGACAATTAAAATATTTTCTTAGTTTATCCTGATTTGGCTTATTGGCCCAGTTGTAAGGCATTTTGTTACTTTATGTTGAGGTGTAATCCATACAGAAAACTAATTTTTTATCATCATTAGTAAGTTCTTCAAATCCTCTTTATTTCAGCCAAGTAAATTGTGTGACCTGCCTATCACTGGATGCTAATGGGCCTTCTTCCCATCCTGATGTTCCATTCTTCTTCATATAGTCCAGCTTCTTGTATTATTTACAAAGCATATAGACTGAATCAATTTAGTGAAAGGATACAATACCACCCTAATGAACATCTTGCCTGATTTTTCATATAGTCTCCCCTTTTTCTATTCAAATGAGTGCATTCTGGTTTACAGATAGATTTCGCTAAGAGCAAGTGTTCTGGAGTTCCAATTCTTAAGAATGGTATATACTTCCAGTTTGGCGGCAGCAGAGCAGAGTCAGGTAGGACAGGCTCCATGGGGGAGGGGTTGAAAACCCAGAGAGGCAGCTCTTACAAAACTGCACCAGAGATCTGGGTCTAGCATAAGGGTCAGGGTGTCAGTTTCCCACAATCGCCAGTGGAAAATCATGGTATAAAGGAAAACATCGCATTTTAGAAATCTGTCAAGGCACAGGACTCCCTCTGTGGCCATCCTGACTGGGCAGAATTCAGAGGATAGGGCTACAGCCAGGTCAGCACAGGGAACCAGCACTAAAGTGGTGAAGTAATGTTTGCAAAAGGAAGCGTGGAGGGATTCTACATGTTTTTTCCTCCTCTTCCCTGTCATGCCTTCTTTTCCCAGCCCATACACCTTCAGACAGGTGGGTGCGCACCCCCAAAAACCCCAGCATTGAGACCATAGCTTTCCCACGGCACAGAGAGAAAGAGCCCCATTGGTCCAAGGGCAAATCCTTTGGCTGCTGCTTTTGACTTCTGCCTGTGAGTCCTAGCCCTAAAGTTAACTTGCATGGGACCATTAACCCCTGCCTACCCAAAAATAAAAAAAAAAAAGCAGGTTAGGCCTGCCAGACAAACCACAAGAAAAATCTGTAAAACCCCAACATAAAAAGATGCAAATATTTCAAGAATTAGGCTGTGCACATGCAGATACTTAACTGACCTTCAGAGACAAAAATAGTAAACAACATTTCTTCCATTAGCTTTTCAATATCTATCTGCACACCTCTACAGTGGTGACTAGAGGAGGGGCCTGAGTGAGTGGACACCTCCTTCCACTACTGGAGGCTTCTATGGTGC
>NW_006408527.1:38178450-38178971 GCF_000296735.1 Chrysochloris asiatica | reverse complement strand
AATGCACTAGTGAAGAGACAGAGAGTGACAGAATGGATAAGAAAACAAGACCCTTCAATATGCTACCTGCAAAAGACACATCTTACACACAAAGACAAAGACAGACTAAAAGTTATAGGACAGAAAAAAAATATACCAAGCTAACTGCAACAATAAACAAGCAGCAGTGGCAATACTAATCTCTGATAAGGCAGACTTTAAGACAAAAACCAGCACTAAATAAGGACACTATCTCATGATCAAAGGGTCAATTGAGCAAGACGACATAACCATAACAAATATCTATGCTCCCAATGAAAGAGCACCAAGATATATGAAGCAAGCCATGCTAGAATTGGAGAAAGAAACAGATAAATCTATAATTATAGTTGGAGACTTTAATATGCCACTTTCGAAAAGGGACCGAACAACCAGAAAGAAACTTGACAAAGTTATAGAGGAACTAAACAACACAATCAAAAACTTCACCTCTAAGGTATGTACAGAGCATTCAACCCCACAACAGCACAATATAAATTCTT
>NW_006408527.1:38153057-38156732 GCF_000296735.1 Chrysochloris asiatica | reverse complement strand
AACAGACTGTGTGTAAATGGATGAACTGGCAACAAATATGCCGTGTAAAATTTCACCTAAAACACAGTAAAATGTTCAAAAAATTCTTTGAATTGTCTATTTAATAATTAGGTCTTTTAATAGATAGTAGATTCAAGATAAAGATAGACTTAGACAGATGTTATTGTTGTTAAGTTCAAATGGATTCCATCTCATAGAGAAGCTCTATAGCGTTTTCTAGGCTGTAAATCTTTTCAGGAACAGAAAGCCTTACTTTTCTCCTGCAGAGTGAGTGGTGGGCTTGAACTGCATGCATACCTTGTGGTTCTCAGTCTAGCATTTATCAGAGGCACTGAAAGACCTATAGATAGATATATTGTTGTTGTTGTTGTTAAGTGCCATCGAGTTGATTCCGACCCATAGAGACCCTGTATAGAGTTTCCCAGGAAAATGTGGTGAGCTTGAACTGCAGACGTTGAACTTTAAAGTGACCTTGCAGTCCAGTGCATTAAACCACTAGGGGTCCATAGATGGATATAGAGATTTTTTTTTTTTAATTATACAAACAAAAAAAAATATTTAATTACTCAAAATTTTACACATTCAGATGTACCTGTAGAAAAATTAACAAAAGGTTAATTTATAGGTGAAATGATATGTGCATTTTACTTTTTGTTATAAATATTCCTTAAAAAATTGTATTTCCTTACTAGTACATACTGGTGGTGGTGGTTATGTGCTGTGGAGTCGGAACCAACTCACAGTGACCCTGTACAGGGTTTCCAAGGGTGTAAGTCTTTACGGGAGCAGAAAGTCTCATCATTCTCCCATGGAACAGCTGGTAGTTTCGAACTGCTAACCTTAAGATTCGCAGCCCAATTTGTAACCACTACACTACCAGAGCTCATACTAGTTACTACATATCTTTATTACACACTGGCTACTTCATATCTTGGTTAGCATTTTATGTTGATATACTTTTAAGCTCACCAATTTTAGCAGAGAAATTATATTTCACTGCTTATTATTATTTCACTATTATGATTGCTATAAAGAATATTCTGAACTATATAATCCATTTGCAGTTCTGTATATTTTTGGAGTCCTTGTATGGTGCTGTGGGTTAATGCATTGGACTAGAAGGTTGGTTATAACTGCAAGGTCAGTGGTTCAAGCTCATCAGCTGTACCTCAGAAACCCTTTATAGGGTCATTATGAGTCAGAACCTACTCAAGGACACTTAAAAATAACAACAAAAGCATTAGTTCATATATTTCATCACTTGAGTTTTTAAATTAATTTATAAAAGTTATATTTCACATAAATATTCCTATATCTATCATGTCCATTGCAAATGCTTTTTCTCAGTTTGTCTGACTCATAATGACCCTGTAAGATTTTTAAAATTAAAGTGATTATAATGAATTTACATATGTTTTAGAGTTAATTTGGGCTTATGTTTATCTTTGAACTTTTTGGTTGGTCTTGCACTTTGTTGTTGTTGTTAGGACTCATTGAGTCAGATCCAACTCATAGTGACTCTATGTACAACAGAAGAAAACACTGCCCAGTCCTGGGCCAACCTCACAATCTTTGCTACTGCTAAATCTGTGGTTTTGCTACTGTACCAATCTATCTTGTTAGGAGGTTTTGCTACTGTACCAATCCTCTTTTTCTAAGAACTTCCACTTTGCCCAACATAATATCCTTCTCTAGGGACTGGTCCCTCCTGACAACATGTCTGAAATATGAGAGGCGAAGTTTGGCCACCCTGACTTTTAAGGAGTACTCTGACTGTGCTTCTTCCAACACAGATCTGTTTCTTCTTTTGGCAGTCTATGGTACTTTTCATATTCTCCTCCAACTCCAATAACTCAAATGCATCAATTCTTTTATGGTCTTCCTTATTCACTATCCAACTTTTTCATGTATATAAGGTAATTGAAAATACCATGGTTTGGGTCAGGAACATCTTAGTCCTCAAACTGACATATTTGCTTAAGAACACTTTAAAGATGTCTTGTGCAGGAAGGAGATTTACCCAATGCAGTACATCCTTTGAATTTTTCCTGTTATTTATTTATTTATTTTATTGTGAACTGAATTATAGGCCATGTGGGAAAACATGGGATTTACACTCATGGTTTCACTGCAATGATTGCAATCTCCTCTGTGCGTTATCATTTAACAGTATTTGCTTCTACTAGCTCTAATTTTTTTTGTTGTTGTTGTTGTTATTTGTTTGCTTGTTTTTTGATGTACACAAAAATACTCAGGAATATATAATAATTTAAACAACCAAAAGGCACATTCTGCAAGACTACCTCCTGGCTGCAAGCACACAGCCTTTTTCTTTCCATGAGTCTAGAGTCCTCAGCTGCTCTATTTATCCATGTTCTCATCTCTGCCTCCATCACCGGTGTTGCTGCTTCTCTGGATAGGGTGCCACATTCCACTCATGCTCTTCTCCCTTGATGGTCATAGGGTCCTCTGTTTCTGGACTATACGTTTTTTATTACAAATCTTCTACCTTTACTGTTTTTTTGTTACAAACCTTCTACCTTTACTGTTGTGCCAGTCATAATTAGTCATGATAACAATTACTTACTATGGAATCATAAGAATCTTATCTCCATCTCTTTTCACCAGATCAGTCTAGACAAGATGAGAACTATTCATTGGGGGTTCTGCCTTCCCCCACACACTCTGAAATTAAACTCCCTCTTGAAAACTTGCAAGCCAGTCACTTTATGTATTTACAGCCCCCCACGCCCCATTTTAGGTAGCCAGTATCCAAGTTACCAGTTCCTATTAACCCTGTATAGAGAGGGGATAGGATTGATACTTGATGTGAAGATACCCTACCTCTCAGTAGGTATTTTGAGCCACTACATACTTAAGTGTAGTTTAAGTTCATCAAATTCTGATCATTAAGCCATCGACACTAGGTCAAATGGCTATTATATATAAGTCTAGGCATTCTTGTGCATCTGCCCTTACTTCATATCAGCTGGATACTTCACTCTCAGCTCCAGCCTTCCATGACTATGCCCTTGTCCATGGGCTCAGGAGTCCCCAGGTCTCACCACACTTTGAACCAACCAGCGCTTCCTCCTCTCTCTCTCTTTTTCAAGTTGATAGGAGTCTATGGAACATGATCAAACTCAGCCCACTTCTTCATTGCTGCCTTTCCCTCTCTGCCACTCACTAGCAGATCAATGTGGTCACCAGTAAGTTTACATGTCTGCTCATGTGTTCTCTTTGAGTTTCAGTCCTGGAGGGGGATTTGTCCTGAAGGGACTTGATTGCTTGCCTTGAACAAGTCCCCAGTGAACAACTTGCTTGTTCTTACAGTAGCCAATTTTTGATTTTTGGATTTTTCCTGCTCGTCTTTCTTTCAAGAAGTATCTTCTGTTCCTCTAGCTGTTCCAGGCAAGTCTGCTTGTCCTTTCTAGTGGGAATGTCCCACCTCAGAAGGTTCTGGATGGGCCTTAGGATTCTGTCTAAAGTCCTAGACACAACAAAGGCTCCATAGGAAACCGATTTCACTAGGCAAGTTCTAGAACTCCTTTTAGGTATTCCAATCAGTTATAGGCTACAGACGGGTTTACAAGTTTATTGTAATCATGTTTCCTGATATTCCTTTGTATCCTACTCAAGTGTCTATTTTACAATAGTAGGCAAGGGAAATTTACA
>NW_006408527.1:38147880-38149731 GCF_000296735.1 Chrysochloris asiatica | reverse complement strand
TACCAAAGTTTGTTTATCAATTCTTCCACTGATGGGCACTTAGGCTATCCCCATCTTTTTGTTGTAGTGAATAGTGCTGTTATGAACATTGGTATGCATGTATCTACTTGTGCTATGGCTTCAATTTCTTGTGACTATATACCAAGTAGAGGAATTGTTGTATCATAGGGTATTTCTATTTCCAACTTTCTGAGGAAGCACCATACTGTTTTCAACAGAAAAGCAGAGTGATGGAACCATTTTGCATTCCCACCAGCAATGTACGAGGGTCCTAGTCTCTCTCCACATCCTCACCAGCATTTATTGTCCTCTGTATTTTTGAACTTCACTGTTATTGCTGATGTGAGATGATATCTCACTGTGATTTTGATTTGCAGCTCTCTGATGGCTAACGATCATGAACATTTCATCATGTTTGTTGGCTGCCTGAATATCTTCCTTCGTGAAGTGTCTTCTGTTCATATCCTGTGTGCACTTTTTAATTGGATTATTTGTCTTTCTCTTGTACGTCGTTTGATTTCTTGACTGATGCTTCCATGCATGTTGATGGTTGATCTGAGCAAAATGAAGTCTCTTATAATTTCAATCTTTTCTCCATTTATATGGATGATGTTTATTGGTCCATTTGTGAGGATTTTTGCTTTTGAACATTGAGATGATACCTATACCAAAAGCTGCGGTCTTGGATCTTCTTCAGTAAGTATTTTAAGTCCTTTTTGCCTGCAGCAAGCAAGGTTGTATCATCTGTATATCACAGATTGTGAATGAGTCTTCCTCTAATCCTGATGCCATGTTTTTTGTCATACAATTAAGCTTCTCAGATTATTTGCTCAGAATACAGATTGAATAAGTATGGTGAAAGAACACAACCCTATTGCACACATTTCTTAATTTTAAACCATTTTACGTTTCCTTGTTCTGTTTGAACAACTGGCTTTTGGTCTATGTACAGGTTTATTATGAGCACAATTAAGTGTCCTGGAATTCTTATGCTTTGCAATGTTGTCCATAGGTTGTCATGACCCACAAAATCAAAAGCCTTTGCATAGTTAATAAAGCACAGGTAAATATCTTTTGAGTATTCTCTGCTTTCAGCCAAGGTCCATTTGATGTCATCAATGATATCCTTCATTCCACGCCCCCTTCTGAAACCAACTTTAACCTCTGGAAGTTCTCTGTCAATGTATAGTTGCAACTGTTTCCGTATTACCTTTAGTAAAATGTTACTCGCATGGGATATCAATGATATTGTCCAGTGAGTTCAACATTACATTGGACTGTGGGATGACATCAAGAACATCATACAAGAACAAAGCAAAAGACCATGAAGAAGACAAAAAGAAGGAAAAGACCAAAATGGATGTCAGAAGAGACTCTGAAACTTTTATTCCAGTGCTGAGTTGCTAAAGCAAATGGAATAAGTGAGACGGTACAAGAGCTGAACAGAAATTTTCAAAGGCCAGCTCAAGAAGACAAAGAAAAATAGTATAACAAAATGTGCAAAGAAGTGCAGTTAGAAAACCAAAAGTGAAGAACACATTAAGCATTTTTCAAGCTGAGGAAACTAAAGATAAAATTCAAGCCTTGACTGAAAGTGTTGATGGATTCTATGGGTAAAATATTGAATGATACAAAAGCATCTAAAGAATATAGAAGAAATACACAGTCACTGTACCAAAAAGAAATGGTCGATGTTCAGCCATTTCAAGAGGTAGCCTATGATCAAGAGCCAATGGTCCTGAAGGAAGAAGTCCAAGGTACTTTGAAGTTATTGACAAAGAACAAGGCACCAGGGATAGATGAAATACAAATTGAAATCTTTCAACAAACTGTTGTGGCAGTGAAAGCACT
>NW_006408527.1:38130634-38147565 GCF_000296735.1 Chrysochloris asiatica | reverse complement strand
TAGCTGCTCCTTGAAATCTTATACAGGGTTGCTATGAGTCAGAACTGACTTGATGGCACTTAAAAACCACATATGTGTATGTGTGTATATATATATAACATTCATATATACCACAGAGGTATTATACATTCCAAATTAAGCTAATATTTGTTCCTTATCTTTGAGATATTATTTTGCATGGAATTGTTGCACTAACTTCCTATTTGGTTAATTTCTACATCAAATTGGAAATTAGTAGAACAATTTTATTACCAAAACAATTTTATAATTCATTTATTAAAGTTTATCATTAAGTGTGTTACTTAGTGAACTAATTTATTATTTTCAGAATCTGATGTTTAGTTGTTTGTATTTAGGAATATAATCACATTTTCTAAAAACATACACTATATCAAAATATACAAAATAAAATATATATTATTTTAAAAGCAATATGTATTTAGTGTATAACATATGACAGTAATTAAAGCAGTATTGCTACAAAATTATAAAAATCTTTACCAAACAGAAACATCAGAATTTAAAGCTATTGTTTCTTAAAATAGCCTCTATCTAGGTCTAACAATTCTGAAGGCTATGTTTCTATCTTCTAACCCTTCTCTGAACTCTTTAATTTGCATCACATCAAAAATGGGCTGTTTTTATATCCTTGGGGAACTCAAATTGCCTCTGAAGAGGCAGGATCAGGGCTGGAGGGTGGATAATGTTAGGTTTCTCAACAAAATTCTTGTCCTCAATGCAACTTTCCTGGACTTTTCTGACCTACACAGTTTTCCTAAAACTTCTTACAATTAGCTTGCATGATCATCATGTGTCCTTAGATAATATCAATCAGATTACCTCTTTGGCATGTATCCCACAAAGAAATCACTATTTTTGAGCTGAGTTCTCTGCTTTAAATTCACTGGCCCAGCAGATCCCCTGAGATGTCACTGTTTGGATGGGGTATTTTTTTTCCTTATGTCACCCTAATCTCACTGGTGTCAGTAGTGGTAGTTGTGTGCCACCGAGTTAGTTCTGATTCACAGAAAAGTTGTAAAGGATTTCTGACATTGTGAAGCTTTATGGAAACAGAAAGCCTCATCTTTCTCCCATGGAACAACTGGTAGATTTCAACTATTGGATGAAAATAATTTGCTATTTTCAATTTCAGAAGATATTTTAATTAAAAATGCTGTCAAATTTTATCATGTATTTCTGTGCACTATTTCCAAAAACCTCAACTTTAAAAATGCATATTGAAGCAAAGTATTGTTTAAAATTATTTTACACGAGCTTTATGTATCAGATGTGTTCACATGAAAATTAGACTTTTCTTCATAAAGTATACAAAGTAGAAGTTGTTCTTAAATTATTTTCAACATAAAAGCTACTTGTCAAAACAAAATTTGAGAAATTACACTTGAAATATTTTCAAGATTTTTAAAGTTTTAAACAAAATCAAGCAATATAAATGCTATGACAACTTAGCTAAATTTTAAAAAAATATGTGGGATCCGCATTCCCTTTTTTAATGTAAATGTGTCTTTTTGCCTATTATTATCGTTTAAGAAAATGGAATTCTGAGTCTGGATTTATAGTGCATAAATATTCTTTATAAGTATATTAATATATCATTAAATATCTATCACTTATTAATGTTTTTGGATGAAATAGATAATACAACAAGTAAATATGAATAGGTACCAATACAAAGGAGACTTTGGCAGATGCAGTTGGTTAGTTGTTTCACTCAAAAAATTAATGCTAACTTAGTGCCAAGTGTAGCTCTAGATCCCAGGATGTGTGATTATGGAAAAGAGGACAAAAAAGAAAAGGAAAAAAAACAAAAAACCCACAGCCTATTCAAAGTGTACATTCTAATGGTTTTCTGAGCCAAAGGAATCCCTTGTAAAGCCATTTTGTTATTAGAAGATACATATTTTTGTTTAGAACTACAAGAGTCCTGCCCAGGAGTATGAATTCTGTTTAACCTAATAAATTATCTTCATTACAAATGAAACTGGTTTCCCTTATAATACACAGTACTATTTATTAAAATTTGAGGAGAAAAGATAGTCAAATATTTTCTTAATGATAAAGGTCTATCACCAATTTCTGCTGTTGATACTCTTATTTTAAATTATATTAAATATTCAGTAATTTGGAGTCTTGGTGTGGTGCTGTGAGTTAATGCGCTATACTGCAAAGTCCATTTGAACCGCAAGATTGGCAGTTCAAGCTCACCTGTTGCTCCTTGGAAAAGCTATACAGGATTGCTATGTGTCAGGACTGAGTCAATGGTATATTACAACAACAACAAAGTATTTAAATTATGAAAGGAGAACCAAAAAAAGTCATTTCAACCAAAGTCAGAACATTTTTTAAATGACTGATCTAACCCTAAAACCACATACTCCTTAACCTGTAAACAATCAACTCTTTAGTTTTAGCAACTGTTAAAGAATTATTGTTATAGCTCTTGAAATCAATTTGTTAGGTACTACTAAAGACAACTAGTGCTATTGATAAGGTTAGTTGCTTAATTTTTTGGAAATTAATTACCAATAGACAACATTCTTATCAATGGAGAAAAGATTGAAGTTGTCAAGGACTTCATTCTTCTTGGATCAACTATCAACTTTCAACACTTGTGGAAGCAGCAGTCAAGAGATCAGACAACGTATTGCATTGGGCAAATCTGCTGCACAGGAACTTTTAAAATATTGAAGAGCAGAGATGTCAGCTTGAGGACTAAGGTGTGCCTGACCCAGGCCATAGTGTTTCCAGTAGCCTCATATGGATGCGAAAGCTGGACAGTGAATAAGGAAGATCATAGAAGAACTGATGCCTTTGAGTTGTGGTGTTGGAGGAGAATACTGAAAGTGCCATGGACTTCCAAAAGAACTAATAGATCTGTTTTGGAAGAAGTGCAGCCAGAGTGCTCCTTGGAGGCCAGGATGGCTAAGCTTGGTCTCTCCTACTTTGGACATATTGTCTGGAGGAAACAGTCGCTGGAAAAGGATGTCATGCTGGGTAAGGTGGAGGGTCAGAGAAAAAGAGGAAGACCCCTAACGAGATGGATTGGCTAGGTGACATCATTGATGGCGTCAAGTGTGGCAGCGGTAGTGAGGTTGGCCCAGGATCGGACACTGTTTCGTTCTGCTGTGCATAGGGTCGCTATGAGTCGGTTCCGACTCGATGGCACCTGACAACAACAATGTGGTAAAATGAACATTTAAAATTGTGAGTCTCTAAATCACATTTGAGTCCTGATTTGGCAAGCTGTGAGTTCATGTGGTGGTCTGAAAGTCAGTTTGAACCACAAGGATGCTGATTCAAGTTCACTGGCCGCTCCTTCAAAACCTTGTGCAGGGTTGTTATGGGTCAGAATTGAATCCACGACACTAAACTACAACAGCAATATAAACCACATTATTATCAAAATAATTTGATGTGTTGTTAAAATTGTTGGGCACTTTCAAGTATTCAAATTCCAAACCAAAGTCATTGCAATGGAGTCAATTTAGACTCATAGCAAGCATATACAGTGTTTCCCAAACTGTACATCTTTAGGTGAGCAGAAAGCCTCAGCTTTCTCTTTTTATGTCTCTGGTGGGTTTGAACCATTGGTCTTGTTGTTAACAGTCAGTGTTTTTCAAGTAGGGGTGTTTAAGCAGGTACGCTTAAGGTATTACTTAGTATCAGTAATGATCCAAAGACGTTCCCTTCAGAGTATTTCTATTATGATGCTTAAATAATCAACAGTCTAAGAATATCAGAAATAGTTTTCAGTTTAAGGAAGGAAATTTACAGAAAAAAACCTACAGCTGGAATGTTCTTGGCATCTACTTGGCATTTCTTTTTTGGCACAAAACCTCATATTCTTTCCTGAATAGTATTTACATAAAAATCCATTGCTATTATTGAAAGCATTGGTTGCATTTTAAAATGTAATTTCAATGTGACCTCATGGTAAAACACATCTTCATCAGGAGCAAGGATTTTTTTTAATAAGGAAACTGAAAGATAAATGTTCTCAAGGGCCTTAAAGAATACACAGCTTCAATTATTCACCAGAAGCACAAAAAGAACTCAGAAAAACTCTAATACCCACCACATAGTTTACTGCAGTGAAATAATATAGATTTAAATCAGCAACAGACAAAGGTGTTTGGGTGGAGTGCAGCAGAGATAATCTCAGGTTTTCAGTTATCCTCTCTGCATGAATAATTTCTTTTAGAAAGATCAGCACAAGACTGGACCCTATGAGTTGGTTACCCCAACTATTCAACTTTTCTGACTGTCTAAACCACTTCATAATCCTTGATACCAATCACCACTCCTTCCTTGGCCTCAAGTCTCAGGGTTCTGCAAAATTCTGCAATGTTTCACAAAACTAAAAATTGTCAAAAGAAATGGATCATTCAATTATGGAGGCTGGCAAATCCCAAACCCATGTTCAGACATCAGTCTGGAGGAATCTTCTCACTCACTAAACTCAGGAGCTGAGGTTACCCAAATCGGCAGGTCAAATTGCAGGATGTTAATGCACAAGGCTGTGGGAGCTGGTGAATCAGGTAAAATGATGGGCCAAAAGTCCCATGAACAAGTCAGACAGATGCAATGAGACAGATGCAAGATTTAGGGCAAGAGAGCAAACTTGTCCAAAGCAGTCATACACTGGTGTCAGACCATGACCCCAAGGGAAATTAGGGTGGTGACTTGAGTCACACCTTCTAGTAAGGTGGTAGTGGTGGTGATGGTAAGCATAGAGTCAGTTTCAACTCATAGTGACTCATATATAGGGTTTCTGAGGCTGTAAATATTGGAATGGAATGTCTCATCTTCCACTGAGTAACTGATAGATTAAAATTGCTGATTTTTAGGTTAGCAGCCTAACTAGTGTCCCATTATGCTACCATGGCTCTAGTATGGTTGTTGTTGTTGCTGTTAGGTGCCATCGAGTCACTACCAAGCCACAGAGACCTTATGCGTAGCAAAACGAAACATTGCCTGATCCTGCATCCTTAATCCTTAGTTACACTGCAACTTTTACTCCTTGTTGCTGTTGTTAAGTCCCGTTGAATCATTTCTGACCCATAGCAACCCTGTACAGGGTTTCCAAGGAGCAGCTGGTGAGCTTGAACCACTGACCTTGTAGTTCAAAGGACTTTGCAGTCTGATGCATTAGTCCACAGTGCCACACCAGGACTCCCTTAGCCCTGCCTTAATCTTTATTCTTGAGTAACTCATTGCAAAAGGAGCTCATGATCACAGGCTTGTTGTTGTTGTTGCTAAGTGCCGTTGAGTTGGTTCTGACCCATAGTGACCCTGTATAGGAATTCTGAGAAGTGGCTGGTGAGCGTGAACCAATGCGCTTGAGGTTCAAACAGACTTTGCAGTCCTGCACATTAACCCACAGCACCACACCAGGACTCCAATCACAGGTATAGAGACTAGGATTTACAGGATATCATAAAATGGAGAAATTTGGTTAGAAGGTTCGTAATAAATAATAAGCTGCCCTGTAGGCAACACCCTAGCTCTTCTAGCCATTTGTCCTTACATACTTAAGGAGTAACTTCCCCCTGCCAATAATTTACAAGTTCAGATCAGTCATTAACAACATTAACAATTAGTCCTGCACTATGGTAAAGAGTGGAGTCCTGGTGTGGTGCTGTGGGTTAATGCGCCAGATTGTAAAGCCATTTGAACTACAAGGTCGGCAGTTCAAACTCACCAGCAGCTCCTCGGAAGCCCTGTGCAGGGTAGCTATGGGTCAGAAATGACTCAACAGCACTTAACAATAGCAATAACAATGGTAAAGAGTCTCAGTAACCACTGAAAAATCTCTATCTTATGGAGTTAAGTTCTGTCCCAGTTACCTCTTCCCATTCTCCTACTAAATACCCTTATTTTTTTGCATCTGTAAAACCTATGCCGGGAAGTTGTGTTACAATTCTGACATGGCTTCTTAGATTGTTGCTTTGTTTCACAGTAGTAAGGTAACATGGAGTACACACATCTGCCATGACTTGTTTATGGGGCAGACTCTTTGTATGAATAACATGATCACCATAAAGCCTTTTCATCATTGCTTCCATAAGCAACATTACTAGCTGCTTTTTCTGGAGTCAATTGAGTATTTAGAGAGGGAGAGGGGCAGGTTCCCTTATCAGGATAGACAGAGCTTACTGCAAATTTTATCCAGCACTCCAGGGTGGCTGTCCCCTCTAGGTTAACTTTCTGTGTTAACTCAGATATAAACAGATCTAAAATTACTATTTATGACTGTTCCACAGTGAGTTATAGGTCTTGCATCAACTCAACACACTTTTCTATGCTGTAGCATTTAAAAGTAAAGACACTGTCCCTAAATCCATTGCTCTCACAACCCATTTTAGTAATGGTTCCTCAGGAAGCTGAAAATACCTACCTACAAACTGAGGTAAATTCTTTATATGATACCACCTAGTTTAAATAGTTTCTTTTTTATTTTTTTCCACTTTATTCTTGGAATATCTTCTTGGTGAACAGTGCTCAGAAGGGTACTTCCTGTGGTTTTAAACCAATTTTTCCTTTCCAAATTAGGTCTGAGACAAGTGGTTGTAGTTCTGACCTAACTGAATCTGGGCTTTTTTTTCCAGTGCTTTCAGTAGCCCCAATGTTCTTTTTCCTTGCCATTGCGGCTACTACTGATAATAAAAAAAGAACAAGGAATTGTATGTCTTTCTCTTTCTTTGTTTTTCCTTCTCATTCTGTATTTCTTTCTCATTCTGTATTCCCATATTCCTCCAATTAGAAAATATATCAGGACTTAAATCTATATATAACCCATGAATAGCTTTAACCTTGGGTAAATGATTGTAACATCACAACTGCTTCAATACATGGTTGATTTTTATCTCTTACAGAAACCAAAGCCTCTTCATTCTCCTCTTTATCCCCCTTTCTCCAAAATCACATACTACAGTAAGTTCCATTGCAGCCAGCCCTGCCATAAGACACCAATAATATGAATATTTTCTTTTTAAAAGATCAGTAGAAGCCTAGACCCTGTGAGTTGGAGCTTAAACATACCCCAAGCATTCTACTTTTCTGACATGTGATTCCAATCCATCCACCACTCTTCCGTCAGTTTGTCATACTGTGGTGCTTAGGTGTTGCTCTGATTCTGGAAGCTGTAAAATCAGCTGAGTCATCCATGGAGAACAGGTTTCACATGAGCTTCCAGACTAAGACACACTGGTGATGGTGTTAGTTGTGTGTCGGGGAGTCAATTCTGAAACACAGTGACCCTGTATAGGATTGGGGAGACTGTAAACCTTTACAGGAGCCAAAATCCTCGTCGTTCTTCCGTGGAGCAACTGGTAGATTCAGACTAAGGACCTTCAGTTAGTATTGCAGCTCATAATATACTACACTACCCGGACTCCCTTTTGGTTTTCTAGTTCCAGGTTTTTGCACATTTCATTATGATATTTAGTCAGTGAAAATCTTGTGAACCCAACAGAACACTGTCAAAACAAGAATGTTGAATATTGAAACTTGATGAAGACCACGACAATACTACAATACTGTCAGATAGTACTGGAAAATGTGTCTGTCAGGTTGGAAGGCACTCAAAAAATATAAGTGGGGAAGAAAGTATGAATCTAGGAAAATTGGAAGTTGCCAAAAATGTTGTATACATAAAAAAAAGAAAAAAGAACTGAGGGAATAGAAGCAAATATTGATAAATGATGCTGTATGGGGTGACTGTAATCATTGAAATGAAACAAAATGATAGGATGAGTACAAAACTGATGTTGTCCCATATAAACTATCACTCAATTCACAATAAAAGCTTTAATATAAAAAAAGAAGCCTAAGAAACCCCATATAGGGTGGCTATGAGTCAGAACTGACTCAATGGCACTTAACAACAACAACAAATAGAAACCCAGTACCTCATAAGTAATTAAATCTTCATTTCCTCTCGTCTTCCAGCCCCTGGTAACCACAAACAAACTTTGTTGCTTTAAAAAAAAATGAATCGGAGCACATAAACATCAATATCTTAAGTATTAATGAGTTGAAATGGACTGATATAGGTCATTTTGAATCTGACAATCACATGGTTTACTGTGGTGGGAATGACAAATTGAAGGGAATGGTGTCACATTCATCATTGAAAAGAAAAAAAATTCAAGCCTTGACTTTCAATATTGAAGGATTCTATGGGCAAAGTATTGAATGATGCATCAAAAGAAGATGGAAGGAATACAGAGTCACTATACCAAAAGGTTTTTGTGCAGCCATTTGAGGAGGTATAAATCAGGAGCTAATGATACTGAAGGAAGAACTCCAAAGTGCAATGAAGGCATTGGCAAAGAACAAGGCTATGGCAATTGATTGAATACAACAAACTGAGGCGGCATTGGAGGCACTCATTAATCCACGCCAAGAATTTGAAAGACAGCTACCTGGCCAACTGACTGGAAGAGGTCCATATGTGTGCCCATTCCAAACAGAGGTGAACCAATCAAATGCAGAAATCATCAAACAATATCATTAATATTGTATGCAAGTAAAATTTTTCCAAAGGAATTCAAAAATGGTTATTGCTGTATAATAAATGTGAGCTGCCAGAGGTGCAAAACTATTTCATACTAGAACAAATAATGAGGGCTATCATGCTGATGTCAGATGGATCTTGGCTGAAAGCAGAGAATACAAGAAAGATGTTCACCTGTCCTTTATTGACTATGCAAAGATTTTTTACTATGACAAGCTATGAACAACACTGTGGAGAATGAGTATTCCAGAATACTTCATTGTGCTCATAAGGAACCTGTACATAGATGAGGAGACAGTCATTCTGACAGAACAAGGGGACACTGAATGTTCTAAAATCAGGAAATGTGTATGACAGGGTTGTATTTTTTCCACCATATTTACTCCATCTGTATGCTGAGCAAATAATCTGAGAGAACAGTGCATTAGCATTTGATGAAAGCTCATTAACAACCTGCTATATGCAAATGATACACTCTTGCTTGCTGAAAGAAAAGAGGACTTGAATGCTTTTCATGAAAATCAAAGACAACAGCCTTTGTTATGAGGTGCACCTCAATGTAAAGAAAATAAAATCCTTACAACTGAACCAATAATGAACCTCAAGATAAATAATGGAAAGATTAATGGTGTCAAATACTTCATTTTGCTTGGTTTAACCATCAACACTCGTGAAGGCAGTAGTCAAGAAATCAAACAACATATAACATTAGGCAAATCTTCTGTATAAGACCTCTTTAAAGAGTTCAAGGGCAAAGATGTCACTTTGAGGACTAAAGTGTGCCTGTCCCAAGCCATGGTATTTTCAGTAGCCTCTTATGCATGTGAAAGTTGGAAAATGAATAAGGAAGCTCATAGAAAAACTGATGCATTTGAGTTATGTTGTTATAGTATATTTACAGTACCATGGACTGCCAAAATAGCAAACAAAATTGTGTTGATTTCTAAAGAAGTTCAGCCAGAATGCTATTTAGAAGCCAAGATGGTCAGATTTTGTCTCTCATAATTCCAACATATTATCAGAAGAGACACACCACTCATCTGTCAGTTTGCTGTAAATTGGTGACTTGCATGTCTCTGTGATTTTGGAAGCTATACCACCAGTATTTTAAATAGCATCAGGGTCACCCATGGTTGACAGTTTTCAGATGAGCTTCCAGATTAAGACAGATTGTTGTTGCTGTCGTTGTTGTTGAGTGTCGTCAAATTGATTCCGACCCATAGCAACCCTGTATAGGATTTCCAAGGAGCATCTGGTGAGCTTGAATGGACTACTTCCAAATATTTAGTCACCAAAAACCTTATGAATAACAGCAAAACACTGACAGATAGCACTAGAATCTTGGATATTGAAACATAATGAAGAGCCCTAAAATATGGTCAGATATAGTGTCAGAAAATGAGTCCCTCATACTGGAAGTCACTCAAAGTATAACTGGGCTAGAATTACCTCCTAAATGTAGAGGTGACCTTGATGACGTAAATGGAGTAAAGTTTTGGGACCATCAGTTGATGATGGGTTACAACTCAAAATGAGGAAGAACAGCTGTAAACATACATTAATAATTGGAACATGGAATGTACAAAGTTGAATCTAGGAAAACTGGAAGCTGTCAAAAAATAAACTGAATGCATAAACATCAATATCCTGGATATTAGGATGATCTGAAATGGACTGGTATTGATCATTTTGAATTTGGCAATCACTTGGTTTACTACGCCAACCATGGCATAGTATGGAGGTGGTGGTGGCTATGTGCCATGGAGTCAGTTCCGACTCATAGCAACCCTGTACAGGGTTTCTGAGGCTGTAAGTCTTTATAGAGCAGAAAGCCTCATCTTTCTCCATAGTATAGAGTAATGAAAATCACATTTGTCATAAAAAAAAAGGCATTTCAATATTTGTTTTAAAGTACAATGCTGTCTGTGATAAGATATCCATATGCCTTCAGGGAAGATCACTTATTACAAGTATTATTCAATGTATATATAATACATTAAAGCCAGTGATGACAATATTGAAGAATTCTATGACCACATTCAGTCTGAAATTGATCAAACATGCAATCAACATGTATTGATAATTACTGGTGATTGAAATGCAAATGATGGAAGCATAGAGGAAAGAATAGTTGTTGAAAAATATGGCCTTGGAGATAGATATGAAGCTGAAGATTGCATGATAAAATTTTGCAAGATCAATGACTTCTTCATTGTAAATATCTTTTTAAATCAACATAAAAGTGGCTATATACAATGACCTCACCAGAAAGAATATAAAGATATTAAATATACTACACCTGTGAAAAGATATGGTGAAAAGAGTCCATATCATCAGCCAAAGGAAAGCCAGGGGCAAACTGTGGGACAGACCATCAATTGCTCTTATGTAAATTCGGGATGAAGAGGAAAAGAATTAAAGCAAATCTATGAGAGTCAGAATATGACCTTGAACATATTCCACCTCAATTTAGAGATCATTTCAAGAACAGATTTGATTAATTAGACACTAATGACCTAAAAGGAAAGGAGTTGTGGAATGATGTCATACAAGAAAAAAACAAAAGATCATTACGAAGATAAAAAAGAAGCAAAAGACCAAAATTGATGTCAAAAGAGGCTGAAATTTGATCTGCAGCATAGAGATAATAAAGCAAATAGAAAACATGAGGAAAAAGAGTTGAATAGAAAATTTCAAAGGACAGTTTGAGTAGACAAAGTCAAATATAATGAAAAATGTAGACATCTGGAGTTACAAAACCAGAAGGGAAGAACATGCTCAGCATTTCTCAAGTTGAAGGAACTGAAGAAAAAATTCAAGCCTTGACTTGAAATATTGAAGGACTCTGTTGGCAAAATGGAGTCCTGGTGTGGCGCTGTGGGCTAATGAGTCAGACTGCAAAGTCATTTGAACTGCAAGGTTGGTGCAGTGGTTCAAGCTTACTAGATGCTCCTTGGAAACCCTATACAGGGTCGATATGGGTTGGAATCAACTCAGTGGTACTTAACAACAACAACAACAATGGGCAAAATATTGAATGATGCAGAAGGCGTCAAAGGAAGATGGAAGGAATACATAGAGTCACTGTACCAAAAAGAAATGGTTGATGGTCAACCATTTCAAGAGGTAGGCTATGATCAAGAGCCAATGATACTGAAGGAAGAAGTCCAAGATTCACTGATGGCATTGGCAAAGAACATGGCACTGGGAATTGGTGGAATACAAATCGAAATATTTCAACCAACTGTTGTGGTACTGGAGGCACTCACTCATCTATGCCAAGAAATTTGGAAGATAGCTATCAGGATAACTGATTGAAGAGATCCATATTTGTGCCCATTCCAATGAGAATGAATTTACCGAATACAGAATCACTGGACAGTTTCATTCAAGACAATATTGCCTGGAAGCAAAATTCTGCTAAGGGTAATTCAAAAACTGCTGGAACAGTACAATGACACGGATGTGCCAAAGGTTCAGGCTGAATTCAGAGGAGGATGTGGAATGAAGGATATAATTGTTGATGTCACATTGATCTTGGTTGAAAGCAGAGAATACTAGAAAGATGTTAACCTGTGCTTTACTAACTATGCAAATTCTTTCAGTTTTGTAGGTCATAACAAAATATGGACAACATTCCAGAGAAGGAGTGTTCCAGAAGTCTTAGTTGTGCTCGTAAGAAATCTGTACGTAGACCAAGAGGCAGTTGTTCAAACAGAACAAAGAGACACTGAATGGTTTAAAATTCAGAAAGGTGTGTGCTAGGGTTGTATTCTTTTACCATACTTATTCAATTTGTACGCTGAGCAAATAATTCAAGAAGCTGGATTATATGAAGAATATCATGTGATATGCAAATTATACAACTTTGCTTGCTGAAAGCAAAAAGGACTTAAATACTTATTAATGAACATTAAAAAAAAAAAAGTCCTCAGTACGGGTTGTCCTCACACATAGACCAATAAATATCATCCATATAAATGGAGAAAATATTGAAGTTGTCAGCTTCATTTTGCTCAAATCAACAATCAACACTCACGAAAGCAGCAGTCAATAAATCAAAGGAAATACTGCATTAGGCAAATCTGCTGTACAAGAACACTCTTAAGTTTTCAAGAGCAAAAATGTCAGTTTGATTACTAAGGTCTGCCTGACCTAAGCCACAGTATTTTCAGTAAGCTCATATATATGCAAAATTTGGACAAAGAATAAAAAAGACCATAGAAGAATTGATGCAAATGCATTATAGTGTTGGAGGAGAATATTAAAATGGACTGCCAAAAGAAATATATGTTGGAAGAAATACACCCAGAATGTTCTTTAGAAGCCAGGATGGACAGATGTCATCTTCTGTATTTTGGCCATATTATCAGCAGGGACCAGTCTCTGGAGAAGGACAGCAAAAAAAGAGGAAGTCCCCCAATAAGATGCAATGACACAGAGACCACAGCAATGAGCCCAAGAGTAGCAAAGATTGTGATGTTGGCGCAGAACTGGGTAGTGTTTCATTCTGTTGTGCATAAAGTTGCTATGAATTGGTACCAGCTCAATGGCACCTAACAATAACATCAGCTACTCTGAAGGATCAGTGCCTGGAGAAGTACACCATGCTTGGTAAAGTGGTGGATAAGCAATAAAGAAGACCCCCAATGAGATGGCTTGATATAATGGTAAAAAGAGCTCAAGCATAGCAAAGAATATGAGATTGGCACAGGACCAGCAGTGCTTTGTTCTTTTGTGCATAAAGGCACTAGAAGTTGTTATGGACTTGATGGCACCTAGCAATAACAACAAAAACAATTCCATTCAAAATCCTTTTTACCAATTAATACTCTTCCCTTCCCTCAAGTCCCAGGGTTCTGCAACAAGTTGCAAAGTCTCACAAAGCTCACGTTTGTCAAATGAAATGACTCACACTATTGTCAAGACTGGCAATTCCAAATTTGTAATTCATATATCAGATTGCAGAGATTGTCTATACCTTATAGTCTATGGAGCTGAGAAGTCCAGATTGGCTAGTCAGTTGATAGGCTGTTGATGCATGAGAATGTGGAACCTGGTGAATCAGGTCAGGTAATGGACCAAAAGTCTCATGAACTCAGGTCAGACATATTGAATCAGATGAAAGTCACAGGGCAGGAAAGTGAACTTGTCTACAGCAGTCTTATAAATTAGAGTCAGACCATATCCCCAAGAGAAACTAAGAGTGGGATGACTTTAGTCACACTTTTTAGTAAGATGGGGGCATCCTTAATCCTTATCTCTACTGTAATATTCATTCCTTATCCCCACATTTATTTTTACTACTTAACAACTCATTTCAAAATGGTCCAATAACCACAGACATACAAGCTAGGAATTACAATATATCACAAAATGGAGAAAATTGGCTTGAAGGGCTATAATAAATAATTAACTTTCTGACATTCTTTCAGTAGAATCCTGTACAGTGTTTGCCCAGCAGTGATGTGTGACAACATGTATGGTGCATTGCCAATCATGGAAGCACAACTGAGTCTTGGTGTCCAGGTGTTTTATTGGGGTTTTGCTGTAATCATGATTACTGCCCATGTGGCTGACCTCTAGACTCTAGATCCTACAGTAGTCAAGTTGCTGTAACATTGTCCAATGCTTCCATCATAAATTATATCATTAGCATAAACTGTCTAGTGAGGTCTACCACTTTAAGGTGAAAATAGATACTATAAACAGCCAGGGTAATTTAAATGTCACAAGTCCTGGTTCCATCCTACTGTCCCTCCAAATAATTGGTAGGGCCTAAGCACAATATACATGCAAAAAAAGCCAGAAAGATAGTGGTCTAAGCATAAAAGAAAGTTTGATAAACGGAACATATGCAAAACATAGATGTTTTCACAGATTGAATAATGGGCTTCCACCTCACAAGTGAGGGAAGCATCCAGTGAGATCCTGATTTCACTATTTTGCTGATGTCCTTCAGGATGGACTTTGGCTCTCCTGACAATTGGTTTCTGATTCTGACATTTTTCTGTCATAATTTAAGACTCACAATTGGTCATTTTTTCCTGGGTTTGATCTACTTCTCTCAAATTACATCAGTCTGTTATAACAGTATTCATGAGTTAACTACAATGGTTATTTGTTATAATGGTATCATTATTATTTCCTTAGTCACATCACATCAATCCTACTCTTCTCTGAGCATGCCTGATTTTGGTGAAAATCGCCTTATCTATTTATCCTTTTATTAGACTTTCCTGTCAAGTTAGGTTTTTCTTTGTGCATTGATTAATCTGTGGTTAGATCTCTTCACTGTTCTAACACAAGGATTTAGAGATTACTTCCCATAACTTGGGCAAGAACAGCTCTTCTCTATGCAGCTTTTGGACAACTTGGAACTACTGAGTTAACAGTTTATTCCACAACCCCTCTCCTTACCACACACACATTAAAAAAAAAAAGAAAAAAAAAATTAAGTCCACTGCCATTAGTCAATTCCAAGTCATGGCTGCCCCACTGGATTTCAAAGGTATAGTGGCTTATGGGATGGGATGCTAACTGCAAGGTCAGCAGTTCGAATATTCCAGCTGCTCTGTGGGAGAAAGATGAGGCTTTCTGCTCCCATAAAGATTGTTGTTGTTGTTGTTGTTGTTGTTGTTGTGAAGTGCCATCATGTCAGTTCTGACTCATAGTGACCCTGTATAGAGTTTCTGAAGAGTGACAGGTTAGCTTGAACTGCCAACATTATGGGTCAAACCAAATTTACAGTCCAGCACATTAACCCACAGAGCCACACTAGGACTCCCTAATGAAGATTACAGCCTCTGAAAACCTATACAGGGTCTCTATGAGCCAGAAGTGACAACACATAACCAACCACAAAATATTTACTGAAGAAGATTGCTACATCTTTCTTCTAAGGAATATCTGGTGGTTCAAGTCACTAACTTTTGTTTGACAACAGAGTTTTCATCCACTGTGATACCATGGCTTCTATATGCACAACAAACAACCCAAAATAATGGTGACTAGTATTTAGGGGAAGTTCAGCTATAGAGCTGTAGGACAAACACTGGACTGCTAATCACAAGGTTGGCTGTTTTAATATATTAGCCATTCCTTGGAAATAATATAAAGATCGCTGTGAGTTAGAAATGACTCTGTGGCAGCACTTAACAATAACACAGTATCCAGGGAGCAACCCTAGTGATACAGACAATTAAGAGCTTGACTGCTGACGGGAACGTTGGCCGTTTAAATCCAGCCATCTCTCTGCTTCCATAAAGAAATACAGCCAAGAATAACCTATGATAGGAATTTCACTCCAGCATGTAGAGTCTCTATGGGCTCTAATAGACTCAATAGCATCTAAAAGGTATTTTTTTTGTAACAACAATGACTACAGTACTCAGGGAATGTAATAAAGGAGTTAAAAGCAAGAAAAAAGATTTTAAAATTTGCTTATTATTATTGTTGCTATTTCTACTCTTCAAGAAAAATAAACTTATTTTTTAAGTTAAAGTAAATTATTCTGCCAAATAATAGTTTGACCTTGGTCACTGCTTTAATTGCTGTGCAGTATCTTGAGACTCATTAGCATTCTCTTACCTTTCCAAACCATCTGGTATTTGATAGAACTAGATTCACAAAGTACAAAACGATCTTTCTGTATTCCTAGGTCACTCTGACATGACAGTCTATTATATTTTCATGGTTTTGAACATACACTAAATGCAAGCAGTCATGAAAAGAATCATTCTTATTATTAAATGAAAAACAAATTAATCAATGATGAAGTGGAATCAGCGAAGATTTATACATTGGCAGTAAAAGTCTTTAAAATCTTCTTCTTTTATGCTATACTTTTCCTGCCAAATATTTGATTCCACAAAAATGTTAAAGGATAAAAATAACAAGGGTAACAAGGTCACTTTGAAAAATTATTTAATGGTTTAAACTCCAAAATTAGAATATTTTACTATCCAATTTTCTTTTGTTGTTGTTTTTAAATGTCATTAAGTGGATTTTGACCCATAGCAACCCTGTATAGGGTTTCCAAGGAGCAGCTGGTGAGCTTGAACTGCTGACCTTGCAGTTCAGTGCATTAACCCACAGCACCACATCAGGACATAAGGAAGAATAAATACTAGTTTATCAAAATGATCAAATACATATATATCCCTGTCTCAATTTGTCTGTCTATCTATCTATCTATCTATCTATCTATCTATCTATCTATCTATCTATCTATCTGCTGATGTTGTTGTTAAGCGCCGTTGAGTTGGTTCTGACCCATAACAACCCTGTATATAGTTTCTGAGGCATGGTGGTAAACTTGAACTGCTGATCCTGTGGTTCAAACTGACTTTTTGCACATTAATCCACAGCACTACACCAGGACTCTACCAGG
>NW_006408527.1:38113336-38130381 GCF_000296735.1 Chrysochloris asiatica | reverse complement strand
AAGCACTATGCTACCAGATATACTTATATGTATACATATATAGAGAGAGAGAGAGCTCTGGTAGTGTAGTGCTTACGAGTTGGGCTGCGAACAGCAAGGTCAGCAGTTCGAAACTACCAGCCCTTCCGCGGAAGAAAGAGGAGGTTTTCTGCTCCTGTAAAGATTTACAGCCTCAGAACCCCTGTATAGGGTTGCTATGAGTCGGAACCAACTCCACGGCACACAACAACATATATACAATGATATATATATATATCTCATTGGATATACAACCAAATATACAGATGTATGTGTGTGTGTATTTGGTTGTATATACAAGGGGGCTTCAAACAGTTTGTGAAAACATGAAAAGATAATGAAAATTTTTTAGTGAAATTTTTGAAGCCTTTTCATATATAACATTTGATTATGAAACTTTGAACTGATAAAATTATGTTTTTTGTAAGACAAACCAGCTGACTATCAAAACATTTTAAAGGATAGTATTACTCTGATAAATTCTGGGTTTGTTAAACATTATTGAGTGTCCATAAATGTATTTCATTGAAGTTGTACATGTTTTTCAATTATATGAAAATATCAGTATGTACAAATTACATTATTTCGGTAGTCCGTGTATAGTTTTTCCTACCATGATGACAATTGTCTTTATGGGCACATTATATTTAAAAAAAAAAAAAAAAAGGGCAGCTGTCTTATTATCTTTTTTCCTCGCAATTGCTCAACACATTTTCCATTGTTTATAATTCACTATGTAGTTATATCTCAGACAAGCTGACCTTTTATAGAAATTGTTTATTTAAGTATATTACATAAAACTCTGTCTAATAGAGTTTTCTTCATTATTGTCCTTAGGAAGCATCTGAAAGTAGGGTCATAAGCATCAGCTGTCTCTTTCCAGTTTGTGTCTCAGCCCATCTGGGAAGTACTACTGACTATGTTCCTTTCTTTTGGTTCTCCATAATGTTTTCTTTGTAAGGACATAGGCTTGATTTAAAGATGTTGCAGTGATTTATAAATGATTGTGTTAAATGGGAGTCTGTGTTATCAGGTAATGTAAATTGCTTATACCTTCTGGACCTACTTAATCCTGATTCTGGATTCTGTCATCATTGTACTAATTAGTTATTACTTTAAAATAGTCAACTCCCAAACTCAGCAGTTTTAAAGAACAAAAGTGGTATTCATGCATATATGGGCTAACTGAAGTTCAGGTTTTTGGGTGTGATTTGGTGTGATTTTCAAGAAACAGATAGAGCCTATATATATGCCTCTCATCCTCCTTGCAACAGAGGAATAGCTATGGTTTTGTAATGATAATGACAAACTGGAAAGTAAGAATAACTGTACAAACATATTTTAAGTCTTAAAGAATCAGTTAAATAATTAAAGAGCTATTATTTAATAATCATAAGTTAACAAAAGGTCAGTTGTTAGAGCCCACCAGCTGCTCTATAAGTGAAAGACCCAGCAGCCTATTCACACAAAATTCACACCCTTGAAAATCCTAAAAGGGGGGTTCTCCTCTGTTCTTTCATTTCACAGTGAGTCAGAGTGATTCCAAGGCACACACACTAACTAAAATTGGTTGTAAATTCATTGGCACTCCTTGATTTATGAATAAACTCTATGTTCCCACTATTTAAATTTAGACTACTCTACCAGTCGCTCCTTGAAAACCCTATAGAGGGTCGCCATCAGTGGGAACTGACTCGATGGCACTTAACAACAACAATAGTGAATGGTGTAGCACTGCAGATTTAATCAACTGGTCAGTGGTGCAAGCTCACCAGCTGCTCCTCAGAAACCTTATATAGTGTCCTATGAGTCAGAACCTACTCAACAGCACTTAACAACAACAACACAATGACTAGTCATCAACAATCTGCAATATGTATATTATATAACTTGGCTTGCTCAAAGCCATGAGGATTTAAAATACTTTCAGATGAAGATCAATGGCCACAGCCTTCAGTATAGATTGTATCTCCCCATTAATAAAGGAAAAATCCTCACCACTGGAACAATAAACATCAAGATAAAGAGAGAAATGATTGAAGTTGTCAAAGAATTCATTTTGCTTGGATCCACACTCAGCAGGCAAGAAATGTACCAGGACAGAATAAATGGGTCTACTAACTGCCTAAATTAATAGAAGTTCTCCAACATCCACGCAATTATTTAGACCTTGTTGTTGTTAAGTGCTGTCAAGTTGATTCTGACCCATACCGACCCTGTATAGGGTTTCCAAGGAGCAGCTGGTGAGCTTGAACCACCGACCTTACAGTTCAAACTGACTTTGCAGTCTGACGCATTAGCCCATAGCGCCACAGGTGCAGGTATCCCCAATGGTATTGAAGGCATCCATGCTAAGATAAAGAAACTATGTTGAGTTCTAGGACGTCCTCATGTGAAAGTTGCAGAGCAGAAACTCTAGCAGTCTGAAACAGCCATGATTTTTGTGACTGAATAAAAACTATGCGTTTGAACAACCCCTCCTAGCATGGTATTTTTTTTCCTTGCATTGAGGTGCACCCCATACTTAAAATTTGAACTTCTTCAGTAAGTATTTTAAGTCCTCTTCACTTTCAGCAAGCAAGGTATCATCTGCATATCACAGATTGTTAATGAGTCTTCCATCAATCCTGATCCACCTTCTTCTTCACGTCATCCAGTTTCTTGAATTGTTTGCTCAGCATACAGATTGTCAAAGACTTCACTTTCCTCGGGTCTGCCATCGACACTCATAGAAGCAACAGTTAAGAAATCATGACATATTGCATTAGGCAAATCTGCTGCACAAAGTCTCGTTAAAGTGTTCAAGAGCAAAGATGTCAGTTTGAGGACTAAGGTATTCCACAAGTCAGACAACCTTGTGTTGTTGCTGTTGTTAAGTGCCGCTGAGTCTGTTCTGACCCATAGCAACCCTGTATAGGGTTTCCAAGGAGTGGCTAGTGAGCTTGAACTGCCGACCTTGTGGTTCAAAACAATTTTTGTAGTCCAGCACATTAGCCCACAGTGCCACACCAGGATATTTTTCTAATTTTAAACTGGAAAGCCATTCGTAAAACCAAATGTGAATTGGAATTAGATCAAAGCAGCAATTATACCCTAATTTCCATAAGCTCACAGTATAACTAAAGGGCATTTTGAGTTTCTTGGTACTAGAGTCAACTTAGTAACGGTCTAAAATTCTTCAAAATTTTAGGGAAGTTTCTTTTCTTTAGTATAATGTAACCCTATGAAATGACCACAGGGTACTTTGGGGAGGTCATTTATTACATTCATTTGCAGTAACATTTCAGGGTGCAGTAACATTTCAGGTCTCCTCTAAAGGAAACAATCTCTTCAAGTGTGATACTTAATGCTTTGTCTCAACTTGACTTGGCCATGATTCTGGTGGTTCGGCAGATGAGATATAGTTATCCCCATAATGAATTCTAATAAAATGTAACCACCTATTTGATGAGTTCTACTATGAGCACTGGTAGCGTGCACAGTGGTTACAAATTGGGCTGTGAACTGCAAGGTCAGCACCTCAAAACTACCAGTTATTCTGCGGGAGAAAGATGAGGCTTTCTGCTCCCATAAAGATTCATAGCCTCGGGAACCCTGTACAGGATTGCTATGAGTTGTAACCAACTCCACGGCACATAACAACAACTATGAGCAGCCAGTCAATTGAAAGAATGTTTCCTCTGTGGTGTTGTCTGTTTCCAATATATTAGAAATTTAGGTAAATCTTGTTAGCTTTCTATTGGGTCCAGATCTTGCATCTGGCTGTGACCTCTGGTTCTTTGGATTTGACCCATTAGCCTGTTCTATTACCTGCTGACCTTGGGATACACTAGCAGTTGCCTTCTTACCTGCATACCTGCCTGCTTGCCTACCTGTCTGCTTGCTGGACCTGCTTGCCCGATGATCTTGGTCTAGCTGACCTATAATTGGTACTCTTCCACCTCTAGAACTGTGTAAGCCACTTCCTTATATATACATATATATAACATTTTGTACCGAGAATCATTATAGAGAAACAAAATCATAAGGATGCACTTGCTGAATTAGTTCTCAAGTCTGACTAATTTTAAAGGCACCAATAACCCAGTCTCCACTAGTAAAGAGGGTGAGTGTACTACTAATTCATGGCACAATCCATAGAGAAGCTAGTTAGTTGGTCCGACTTACAAAAGAGCTAGTGTTAAAGGAAAGAGATGAGCTCAGGGCTAAAGAGTCATACCTTAAGCATCATATAGAAGACCTCAAAGTTTCCACATATGCCCTGAAAGACTTATTGCTTGTAGTTGCTGCATGCTGTCAAGTTAATTCTTACTCATAGCGACCCTGTATGTCAATGGATTTCCTAACCTGGGATGGTGTCTGATGCTAATGTGAGGGTATTAATTGGGAAGAAATGAGATCCTGAGTCTTGACATGGGAACAAATGAGCAGATAATAAGGAAATTCCACCACTTTTCTGTCAGTTTGCCATATTGTGGTGGCTTGCTAGTTGCTGTGATTTTGGAAGCTATGCAATGGGAATTTAAGTGCCAGCTGGGTCATCCATGATAGACAGGTTTCAGCTGAACTTCCAGATGAAGATAATTAGGGTAAAGTAAAGGCAATATCTGAACATTTAGTCACTGAAATCCTTATGAATAACAGTGGAACACAGTTCAACAGAATATTGATTATTCAAATATAAGAAAACCAGAATATGTTTTGATATAATGCTAGAAGATGAGTCCCTAAGGTTGGAAGGCACTCGAAATATGACTGGGAAAAAGATGTCTCACAAAAGAAGATATGACCATGATGACACAAATGGAGTAAATCCTTCAAGACCTTCATTTGCTGATGGGGCACAACTCAAAATGAAAAGAAACAGCTGAAAATATCCATTAATAATCAGAACATGAAATGTACAAAGTAAGAATCAAGGAAAATTTGAAGATATCAAAAATGAAATAGGCCACATAAGCATCGATATCCTATGCATTAATGAGGTGAAATGGACTGGTATTGGCAATATTGAATCTGACATAGCTCGTTAAAGTGCCTGTCTAGTAAACAGGAGATTCTGGGTTCAAATCCCAGTGATGCCTGGGATAACATAATGAAGTATATTATAGGAGTCCTGGTGTGGCACTGTGTGCTAATGTGTAGGACTGCAAAATTGTTTGAACCACAATACTGGTGGTTCAGCAACAACAACAATCCTACGGCAGAAAAGACTAATTGTAGAGGAATGGTGTAACATTTATCATTAAAAAGAATATATTAAGATCTATTTTGAAGTACAGAGTCCTGGTGTGGCGCTGTGAGCTAATGCGTCAGACTGCAAAGTTGTTTGAACTACAAGGTCAGTGATTCAAGCTCACCAGCTGTTCCTTGGAAACCCTATACAGGGTTGCTATGGGTCGGAATTGACTCAACAGCACTTAACAACAACAATTTTGAAGTACAATGCTATCTGTGATATAATATCCATATGCCTACAAGGAAGACTAGGTAATACCACTATTATTAAAATTTATACTTACCAACCACTAAAGCCAGTGATGATGAAATTGAAGAAATCTACCAATTTCTTCAGGCTGAAATTGATCAAACATGCAATCAGGATATATCGACAATTATTGGGGATTAGAATGCAAAGGTTGGAAACAAAGAGTAGGATAAATAGCAAGAAAATGTGACTTTGGCAATAGAAACAATGCAGAGATAGCATGATAGAATTCTGCAAGCCCAATGACTTCTTCATTGCAAATAACTTTTTTAAGCAACACAAAAGATGACTGTACACAGGGAATTCACCAGAGGGAGTATATAGAAATCAAATTGATTTCATCTGTGGAATGTGATGGTGGAAAAGCTCCATATCATCAACAAAAATAAGTCCAGGGGAGACTGTGGAACAGGACATTAAGTAATCATATGCCAGTTCAGGCTGAAGCTGAAAAAAATTAAAACAAGTACATGAGAGCCAAAATATGATCTTGAACATATCACACTTGAATTTAGAGATCATCTGAAGAACAGTTTTGATGCACTAAGTTCTAAAGACCAATGACCAGAACTGTTGTAGGATGGTATCAAGAACATCATAGAGGAAGAAAGTAAAAGTTCATTAAGAAGACAAGTAAGAAGGAAAAGACCAAAATGGATGTCAGAATAGACACTGAAACTTGTTCTCCAGCATAAAGACACTAAAGCAAATGGATGAAATGAGTATGTAAAAGAGCTAAACAGAAAGATTCAAAGGTCAGCTCAAAAAGACAAAGTAAAATGTTACCACAAAATGTGCAAAGACCTGGAGTAAGAAAACCAAAAGGAAGAATATGCTAAGCATTTTTCAAGCTGAGGGAACTGAAGATAAAATTCAACCTTTGACTGGAGGTCAAGTAGCGTAGTGGTTACAAATTGGGCTGCAAACCGCAAGGTCAGCAGTTTGAAACTACCCTCGGTTCTGCGGGAGAAAGATGAGGCTTTCTGCTCCCGTAAAGATTTACAGCCTCGGAAACACTGTTCAGGGTCACTATGAGTCAGAACCGACTCTATGGCACTTAACAACAACAACAATTGGCAAAATATTGAATGATACAAAAGCATCTAAACAAGATGGAAGGAATATACAGAGTTACTGTACCAAAAAGAAATGGTCAATGTTCAACCATTTCAAGAGGTAGATTATTATAAAGAGCCAATGATACTGAAAGACCATTGACATCACCGGCAAAGAACAAGGTACTGGGAATTCCTGGAATACATATTGAAATCTTTTCCACAAACTAATGCAGCACTGGAGACATTCATTTATCTATGCTAAGAAACTTGGAAGACAACTACCTGGCCAGCATATTTGTGCCCACTCCAAAGAGGGGTGACCCAATGGAATGCAGATATCATCTGACAATATCATTAATATTTTGTGCAAGTAAAATATTGCTAAATACAAAAACTGCTACAATCATTTATTGACAGAGAGCCTCTACAGGTTCAGGCTGAATTCAAAAGAGGACATGGAATGACATCAGATGAATCTTGGCTGAAAGCAGCGAATACAAGAAAGATGTTTACCTGTGCTTTATCGACTATGTAAAGGCTTTTGACTGTGTGGATCATGACAAGCTATGGACAACATTGTGAAAAATGCTATTCTGGAACAATTAATTGTACTCATGAGGAATCTGTACATAGACCAAGAGGCAGTTGTTCTAACAAAACAAGGAAAATTAAGAAAGGTGTACACCTGGGCTGTATATTCTTTCGCCATACTTATTCAATCTGTATACTGAGCAAATAATTGAAGAAACTGCATAATATGAAGAAAAATGTGGCCTCAGCATTGGAGAAAGACTTATGGACAACCTGCGATATGCAGATGATACAACCTTGATTGTTCAAAGTGAAGAAGACTTAAAAAATTTACTGATGAAAATATGGCAATATGGCATGCACATCAATGTAAAGAAAACAAAAATCCTCACTACTGAACCAGTAAACAATATCTATGTAAATTGAGAAAATTTAAGTTTTCAAAGACTTCATTTTGCTTAGATCAACCATGAACAGTCATGTAAGCAGTAGTCAAGAAATCAAATGATGTATTATGCTAGGCAAATCTGATGTAAAAGACCTCTTTAAAGTGTTCGAAAGCAAAGATGTCAGATTGAGGACTGAGGTGCACCTGACCCAAGCCATGATAGTTTCAATAACCTATATGCATGTGAAAGTTAGACAGTGAATAAGGAAGAACATAGAAGAATTGCTGCATTTGAGTTATGGTGTTGCAACAGAATATTAAAAGTACTGTGGTCTGCCAAAAGAGCAATCTAATCTATGTTGAAAGAAGTACATCCAGAATGCCCCTCCAGACTTCATCGCTCATATTTCGGACCAATCGGAAGGAACCAGTTCCTGGAGAAGGATATTATGTTCGGTATATTGGCGGGTCAGAGCAAAAGAGGAAGACCACCATCAAGACGCATTAATACAGTGGTGGCAGCAGTGGTGTCAGGTTTAGCAATGATTGTGAAACTGGCGTAGGAGCAGGCAGTTTTTCCTTCTGTTGTGTATAGGGTGACTAGAGTTTATGACAACTGAATGATAACTAACTACAGCAACAACAATCAGGACACTGGGCACATGTTGTTGTTGTTGTTACTAAGTGCCGTTGAGTCGGTTCTGACCCATAGCAACCCTGTGTAGGGTTTACAAGGGGTGACTGGTGAGCTTGAACCACTGACCTTGTAATTCAAACAGCTTTGCAGTCGGGGACATTAACCCACAGTGCCACACCAGGACACATACTGCCTGTAAATTCCATTGACTCACTCTTGCCAACAGCACCACCCCTCCCATCTGAAGAGATGACTCCATCTTTGTCTCCTGATCCAATATTAGTAAAATCTTTATCTCCACTGGCTCACACTTGATGAGATTAGCCCAACTGTGCCTTCTGAGATGATACATGAAGCAATGTCTGGGACATTGCCTAAATTAGATATCTTATAAGTCATTACTGAATGTTTTCAGAAAACACCTGCACAAAATTATTGTTTCTTAAGTCCCAGCAGTTCCTAAAAGGTGAAATACAAATTAAGACACAGGAAGAAGTATACTACACTCCAATAGTGCTGCTTGATTTTTCTAATATATAGGGGCAGAAACTCAGAGAATATGTGTGGGAATGGCTATTAAACATGTGGGATAGTGGCACAAGGAACATAGGGTTGGGTAAGACTAAGTTTATTGATATGGGCCCATTAAGCACAGATTCTTCATTCAATGTTTCAGCTCTAGAGGTTAGAAGAGGATCTAATAGTTCATTTGGTTGGTTGATGAAGCATGGCTTGTGCAATGGACTACAATTAATCAGGTTGAAGTATTTAGGGAAACTGGTATGTTAAAGGGATTTGTTAGAATAAACACATAAATCCATACATGGAGTGCCCAGAGGACACACCTTTCACCACAACAATGAGGAACAAATTTGTGAAGAGAGCCCCAGCATCCCCGAATACTGCTGTGATTCCTATTTCACGTAAGTGAGATTTGACATGAATGACTAACCATGAGTGGGAAATATCCTAATTGAATTAAGACACCTAATTACAATGGGGCTGGTTGGATCCCACAGAGATAGGGGTCAAGTGGCAACACTTAATTGACAAAGACAAGGTGGGTGTAATGGACAGCAGAATTAAAGTAGTAATCAGAATAGTCTAACTCGTGAGGGCTTACAGCTTTAGCTACTTAGACAGGGTTTTCTAGGAGAGAAATATATGGGAAACCTAATAAATATTTACTTGATCTGTTCAAGAGGAAAAATTCTATGCCAAGTGAATGGTAATTGAATTTGAATCACCAGAATAGAAAGTTATGACCTCTCAATCATTTCCCAGAATTCAGTCAGTTTGCAGACCCATAACCCCTTGAATGAAGGGGTGACCAGGTGTTTTTGAGGAAGTATTCTACTACATTGCCAGCTGTTAGTCTTTGTTCCACCCTTCCACAAAGGAAATCTATGACCATTTAAGGGTGACTGTTCATTGGAGAAAAGGAGATAATCAGATTTTTCAGGCATTACTAGACACTGACTCAGAATTGGCACTAATTACAAGAGACCAAAATATCACTGTAGCCCACCTGTCAGAGTGGAGCCATATGGAGGTCAATATATTAATGGAGTCTTAGGCAAGATCCATCTCACTGTAGGTCCAGTGGATCCCCAAACTCATCCTATAGTGATTTCCCTAGTTCTAGAATGTATAATCAGAATAGACATACTCAGCAACTGATAGAGCCCCCACACTGGATCCCTAAAATGTGGAATAAGGTCTATTATTGGAAATGAATCCTGGTATGGTGCTCAAAGATAAGCACTAGACCGCAAGGTCAGTTTGAACTGCAACATCGGCAGTTCAAACTCACCAACCCTTTCTCGGAAACTTTATACTGGGTAGCTAGGAGTTGCAACCAACTTGAGGGTACTTAACAACAACAATGATTAGAAAAGCAAAGTCAAATTATTAGAACTACCTCTAAATTAGTAAACCAAAAGCAATACCACATTCCTGAATGAATTCCAGACATTTGTGCTATAATCAAGGATTTGAGAGATGCCTATTGGGCATGTGCAAAAAAAAGATGGATTTTACAGAATTACAGTGGATTATCGTAAATTTAACCAGATGGTGACTCCAAGTGTAGCTAGATCTTCTAGTACCTGGTATGCAGTTATTGATTAGGCCAATGTCTTTTTTGCAATTTCAGTTTATAAGGCTCACCAGAAGCAGTTTGTCTTAAACTGGCAAGGCCAACAATACACCTTCAATATTCTACCCCAGGGGTACATAATTTATTTAGCACTATATCGTAATTTAGTCCACAGGGAACTTGATCATTTTTCCATGCCACATGACATCACAAGTCCAACTCACTGGCATGTTCTTGATTAGACCTAGTGAAGAAAAAGTATCCATGACTCTAGACTTGTTGGTAAAACAACTGCATGCTTGTGGTTTTGTTAAGTGCTGTCAAGTCGGTTCTGACCCATAGTGACCCTGTATAGGGTTTCCAAAGAGTGGCTGGTGAGCTTGAACCACTGACCTTGGAGTTCGAACCAATCTTGTAGTCAGCGCATTAACCACAGTGCCACACCAGGACTCCAACTGTATGCTATCGAGTGGGAAATTAACCTAACAAAATTTCAGGCATCTTCATCTCACTGAAATTTCTAGGGGGTTAGTGGTATAGCGTAGGAGCTCTGGTAGCGTAGTGGTTACGAATTGGGCTGCGAACCTTAAGGTCAGCGGTTCGAAACTACCAGCCGCTCCGCGGGAGAAAGATGAGGCTTTCTACTCCCGTAAAGATGTACACCCTCGGAAACCCTGTACAGGGTTGCTATGGGTCGGAACTGTCTCGACGGCACTTAACAACAACAACAACAACAGTGGTATAGAGATATTTATACTAAAGTGAAGGATAAATGATTGCATCTGGACCCTCTCATAACTAAGAAAGAGGTACATTGTCTGGTGGACCTCTTTAGATCTTGGAGACCACATAACCCACATTGGGTGTGCTACTCTAACCTACTTATCAAATGACTCAAAAAGCTGTTAATTTTGAGTGGGTCCCAGAACAAGAGAAGGCTCTGCAACAGGTTCAGGCTGCTGTACAAGCTGATCTGCCACTTGGACCATATGATCCAGCTGATCCACTGAAGTGCTAGTGGAAGATAGTGTTGCACTTTGGAGTCTTTGGCAGGCCCTTACTGGTGAAACACAGTACACATCCCTAGTATTTTGAAGTGAAGCCGAGCCATTCTCTGCAGATAACTACTCTACTTTTCAGAAACAGATTCTGGCTTGTTACTGGATGCAACTGAATGACTAACCACGAGTCACCAACTCACCATGCAATCTGAGCTACCCATTATGAGCTGGATGTTGTCTGATCCACTGAGTCATAAAGTTGGACAGCAACACTCCATCATTAAATGGTAGTGATATGTATGAGACTGGATTTGAGCAGGACCTGAAGGCACAAGTAAGTTGAATGATGAAGTGACTTAATGCCAATGGTCTCCACTTCTCTCACATTACATTTCCTCTCTCAGTCTACTATGCCTATAACCTCATGGGGCATTCCTTATGATCAGCTGAAAGAAGAAGAGAAAATTTACTCTTGGTTTACAGATGGCTCAACATGATATGTAGGAATCACTCAAAATTGGATAACAACAGCATCACAGCCCCTTTCTGGGATTACCTTGAAGGACAGTGGTGAAAAGAATTCTTCTCAATGGACGTAACTTCTAGAAGTGCACCTGTTTGCTCATTTAGATTGGAAGGAGAAATGACCAATATGTGACTGTGTGATCAATGGACTGTGGCCAATGGTTTGGTTGGATGGTTAGGAACTTGGAAGGAATGTGACTGGAAAATTGGTGACAAAGAGGTATGGGAAAGAGGAATGTGGACAAACCTCTTTGAATTGTCTAAAAAACTGTGTGAAGATAATTGTATCTCATATGAATGCATGCCAAAGGTTTACCTTTGCAGAAGAGGATTTTAATAACCAAGTGGATAGGAAGACATACCCTATGGAAATGAATTATCCTCTTTCTCTAGATACTACTGCCATTGTTCAATTTTTTCTTGAACAAAGTGACCAGGCAACCAGGATGGAGGTTATGCATGCATTCAGCCGCATGGCTTCCACTTACCAAGGATGACTGGGCTACATTCTGCCAGCAGCAGAAACCAACATTGGGTCTGAGATATGGGGCCATTCCTTGGTGATAGCATCTGTTGGTTGGTTGATTATATCTGACCTTTGTAATCATGGAAAGGACATCTTTTCATATTAGACATTTGGATATGGATTTGTCTTTTCTGAACACAATGATTCTGCCAAAGCTACCATTTACACAATGCCTATTGACCATCTTGGGATACAATACAGCATTGCCTCGGAATAGCCCCACTTCCTAGCAAATTACATGTGGCAATGGGCCCATGCACATGGAATTCACTGGTCTTCCCATGTTCCTTATCACCCTGAATCAGCTGGCTAGATCAAATGATGGAATGGCCTTGTAAAGACAAAACTATGGCACCACATAGGTGACAGTACCTTGCAGGGTTGGGGTAGTGTTCTCCAGGAGGCTGTACATGCTCTAAACCAGCATCTGATATAGGGTGATGTGATTAGCTCGGATTCGCAGATCCAGAAACTAATGTGTGGGAATGGGGGTGACATCATTCACTTTTACTCCCAGTGACCCACTTGAAAATCTTTACTTTCTGTCCCTATGGTCTTATGCTCTTTGGGTCTGGAAATTTTAGCTCCAAAGGGAAGAATACTCCCTCCTGGAGACACAGCACTGATTCCATTGAACTTGAAGTTAAGAAAGACTCAGGGCCATTTTGAGTTCTTCCTGGCTCTTTATCAACAGGCAAAGAAGGGAGGTACTTTATGCATAGTGTGAATGATCCTGATTTCCGAGAGGATATTAGATTGACATTACTGTACAGGGTCGCTATGAGTTGAAACTGACTCCACGGCACATAATCACCACCAATGGAGGTAAAGAAGAATATGTGTGGAATCAAGGAGATTCCATAAGCTATATTTTAGTACTACCATACCCTGTGATCAAAGCCAATGGTGGTATGTCTTTTAATACTACCATACCTGTGATTAAAGTAAATGGTAAACTGTTATTGTTGATAAGTGCTGTTTTCCATTACTTGCCAGTATTGTGATTCTCTGCAACATGTCTCTAATGTTTAAGTGTTGCCACCTGACCTCTGATATTCCAGCGTTATTTTAACCCCATTCATTTGACAAATTCTGACTTCACAGCATCATTTTCATCAATCAGAGTCTGCAGCAGAGAGCCACTACTGAGCTACAAAGATGTCAGTGTGGCCTTTATCAAGGGCATCACTAACTGTCTTAGTGAAACAAATATCCCTCAGGACTTGTTAGTAGGCACAGTCAAGTGATAGATACATTTTGCAGAGTAAATTAATTCTAATGTTCCCACTTCCATGAGCACTTAACCCTTTCGTCAGTTTAACAATAACAATAACAACTAAAGAAGTACCAGTAAGTACCATCTTACATACTGAAGACAACTTACCCGCTTAAGCTTTAATGAACTGTTGTTGGTAGTGATGGTTCCACAGAAATGATCTCAGTGAAACCTTAAAACTGTTCCTAGTACAATTGCCAGACAAGGACTCTCCAGTTAAGGTAAGTTCCCCCATGCCCAAAATATTATTTTCTACGTAGTTTTATACTTCATGTCCCTCTCCAGCTTAAGAATCTCTAGATCTACTCCTTCATGTATAGGGTCAGGTTGTCTAAATTCAAAATTGGGAAGTTTTGTGTGTTTTTTAAAGTATTGGGGAAGAAACCCATCTTTTCCAGGAAACCTAAACTTTTGTTTTTAAGGTCTTCAATTGACTGAAGTGTGCCCACCCACATTAACAAGAATAATCAACTTTATTTCCTGTTTGCGATTATTAGTCACTTCTACAAAATACCTTCATACCAATATCTCATCTAGACTAAACAATCTGACTCATAAAGTTAAATATCACAGTTGGGGAGATATTTCTAAAACATAAGATCTTAAATATGGTTTAATTTAGATTATACAATTTTACCAGATTTCTGTAAGTAATGTTGATAAAAGTCTTGCATTAAAAGCAATTCTCTAACTTAAAATAAAATTCTGTCCTTATGTTTTAGATTTTTTTAAAAATTACATTTCAGTCTGTCCATTGCATGCAATCATTAGGATAGCAATTTTAAAATTAGTTGTTGTTGTTGCTTTTTAATCACATGTACTTTAAAATATTTTGTATATCAACATGGTAAAATTTAACGAACTATCTGAGAAACTAAACAAATTATTTTGTTTCATAAAACAATATAAAATTCTAAAATATTTAGGAATCAAGTGTAAAACCAATAATGGAGAGATCATTTCCCATAAAGCATGAGTCACTTATTATCAATGTGCTGCTATCAAAAGACATTTTCTTTGCATCTCACTTTCATCTTTTATGCTTATATATTAGTTTAAATTGCCAGTGAGGATGAAATATCTGGCATACAAGAGAAAAATAAAATATGATTAGTGTAAAAAGAGGCAGTAAACAGAGAAATGTGACTGTATAATACAATTTAAATTAGGTAGTCATTCTGGAAATATTTCATATAGTGTTATCTTATGGAAAAAAAGCCTGTAATCATTGTATAAAAATTCTTCTATGCTAATCAAAGAGACAATGAATAAACTAAAAATAGCACTTTTACGATTCACTTGAATAACTTTTATTTGTTAAAATAATAAATGTAGGAGAAAAAATATATGTAGTAACTTGTGGGAATCTGAAATGGTGAACATCAGATCTCAACTTTTAACTGTGCTTACTATTCATATGTGTTGGTAAAAGTGGGAGAAATTTTATCCTAAATAAAGGACCATAGTTGTAAATTAAATTTATTAACAGAGGAAATAGAAAACGTCTGTAAATTGCAGCATCTATAGACAGCTATGTTTGCAACGTCTTTTTAACCATGCTATGATATTTGCTAACCATGGTTTTGCTATTTGTTCTTGTTACAGACCCAGATGGCCCAGGTTGATCTTTAATTTGTTAGGCTCAACATAAAATATTGTCCTCTCCAGAGTTTAACAAAAGTTGTCCAACTCCAGAGTTTAAGAAATTTCAAATAAATCTGTTTCACATTGCAATTTAACCAAAGGCTAGTTATAAAGATTAGAACTCTCTCCTGGGTCTTCCCAGCTGCTCAGATTTAAATGTCTTTTGCATTACCATCATCTTTTATGTTTTGTTATCTTCTATCTTGAGCCATGAAGCATTCACATGCATATGCATGTAAGTGTATATGTTTATACATATATATATTTATACATATTATTATGTTTAATATATATTTATGTTTAACAATGTCTTTGAGGTCTTTATCATTTTTATGCAAAAGTGGAATAAATAAACTTGGGGGGGATGAAAATAATATGTCCTTTTTTCATTCCCCTTTTTGATATGGATTAATTTCAAGCACTATTTTAGTTAGAGTCTACTGAAATTAAGTACAGTTCTATGTGTTTTTGTTTCTTTCCTGTTTTTAATTTTGTGTGAGTGAAGTTTAGTATCAGTTGGGTAAAATATCTTAACAAGAGTTATTTGATACTGCCCAACAAATTTTGATTAAAATGACAAAATTATTTTAGTTAATTCATTCAAAATTTGTTTAGCAGTATAGAAATAATAAGCAAAGTAAGTTTCCCTATGCATAGAAACCTCTACTCTTGGGTACCTATATAGGAACACTGTGGATTGTGTTTGGTAGTATATATGTGATGGCATGACATTGATTTATTCAATATATTTTTTTGTTGAATGTCTATCATGTTCCAGAAACTATGAGTTGTAGATAACAAATTATGAGCAATGCTGAAAAATTGAAACAATAAACAACTTACTAAAATTTACTTAAGAAATAAGCTGGTTAAAAATTATCTAGCGACAAAGTCCCAGGCCCAAGCAAGGCCCAAATCACCTACCCACCACATGGCTCAGGCGGCCCACAGCCCGGTCGCCACCGAGGTTCAGGGCCCCTGAGGCCCAACCCGCCGCGCAGCCTGGTCATCCACAGACTGGTCAAAAAGGCCCAGCCCAACCAAGGCCCAAATCACCTACCCGCTGTGCGGCCCAGGCGGCCCACAGCCTGGTTGCCGAGGCCCAGGGCCCCTGAGGCCCAATCTGCCCAACCCGCCCACCAAGGCCCAAGCTGCCGGATGTTCAGCTGCTGATACCCAGGCCCCCTGAGGCCCAAACTGCCCGCCCTAGGCTCAACCCACCCGCCCGAGGCCCAAACGGCCCGCTGCCGAGGCCCAGGCCCAGGCCCAACTGAGGCCCAGATTGTCCACCCGCTGCCCGCCCGCTGCCTATCTCCTGAGCATATTACCAATAATTATAATAAAATAAGAATAATCATGCCCAATAGGAAACAATTAACATTATCGAAGCATGTCCAAAAGCAGAAAAGAGCAGTAGATGCAAATGAGCTGGAGACAGACAAAGGCTTCATAGAGTAGGAGGAGTGGGTTCTAGAGATGACTGAGAGGGAATTCAGAAGACTGATATGGAAACAAATTCAAATACTCCGAAAAGAGGTAGAGGAACATAAGGAAGAAGTAATGAAATTGCTGCAGGAACAATCTAATAGGATTGATACGGCACTGGAAATGATTCAAAACCTGCAGAAAGAGGTCCAGGTGATCAATAACAAGATATCTGAATTAGACAACAGGCTGAAAGGTGAGAGGAGCAGACTAGAAGAGATGGAAGCCAGAACTAGTGAGCTGGAAGACAAATCTCTCAATACTGCTAAGATAGAAGAGCAAGCAGCTAAAAGTATAAAACAATCCAAAGAGAGTCTAAGATTCATGTTGGATAACATGAAGAGGAATAATGTAAGAATTATTGGCATTC
>NW_006408527.1:38111798-38112563 GCF_000296735.1 Chrysochloris asiatica | reverse complement strand
AGAGAAAAGTTAGTAGAATACAAGGTAACTCCAAAGAAAGTCAACACTCCACAACATATCATAAAAACAAATCCCTAAACAGAACAAGCGAACAGAGAAACTAGGAAAAAACTGACCAGAATCAACTCAAAAAACAGAAACCCAATTCAAGAAGGAAAGCAGAACCAAAGAACAACCACTACCACCAAAAAAGTAACATAATGACTGCAATCAATTCACATTTATCAATAATTACATTGAATGTCAATAGATTGAATGCACCAGTAAAGAGATAAAGAATGGCAGAATGGATAAGAAAACAAGATCCATCAATATGCTGCCTACAAGAGACACACCTTACACAGAAAGACAAAAACAGACTGACAGTCAAAGGATGGAAGAAAATATACCAAGCAAACAGCAGGAATAAACAAGCAGGAGTGGCTATACTAATCTCCAACAAAGTGGACTTTAAGATAAAAACTAGCTTAAGAGACAAAGAAGGACACTGTCTCATGCTCAAAGTGTCAATCGAGCAAGATGACGTAACTATAATAAACATATATGCTCCCAACGAAAAAGCACCAAGATACATGAAGCAAACCTTAATGAAATTGAAGAAAGAAATAGATAAATCCAAAATTATAGTAGGAGATTTCAACACATCACTCTCAAAAAGGGATAGAAGAGCCAGAAAAAACTTGACAATGCTACAGAGGAACTTAACAACAAAATCAACCATCCTGATCTCATAGATGTATACAGAGCATTCTATCCAACAACAGC
>NW_006408527.1:38102424-38107614 GCF_000296735.1 Chrysochloris asiatica | reverse complement strand
TGACTGGAATACCTAAAAAGGGGTTACAATATGTCCAGTATAGGGATGGGCAACTTGAACATTGGCTACCCAAAATGGGGGGAGGGATACAAAGGTAAGAAATGACTGGCTTACAAGCTTTAAAGAGGGAACCTGGATCGACAGGGCGGGAGGAGGGTGGAGTCTCAAGTGAGTAATATCCAAGCTGTCTAGGAAGGGCTGATGAAAAGAAATGCAGATGGGTCTCTTGTGATGCAGAGGTGAATAATTGTTATCAGGATGGATTGTGAGGACTGGAAAGGTAAAGGTGGATATTTTATAGCAAGGAAGGATGTGATTAACCTTTCAGTCTAGAGTGAAGGCCCCTGGGACCATCACTGGAGAAGAACAGAAATTGGGACCCCACCCAGAGAAGCAGCGAGGCCTGAGATGGAGACAAAGAGGATGACATGAAGAGATGGAGTGGCTGAGGACTTGAGATCCAGGGAGGGAAGGGAGCTGTGTGCTGAGGACTGTGGGGAGAGGGGGGTGGGTGGCCTGCAGGGTATAACCTTCGGTTGGGTGATGATGCATGGACGGGATGGTAACTATGGCAATGAAACAATGAATGATAGAATGAGTGTAAAGCTAATGTTCCCCCATGTAAACTATCACACAATAAAAGGGGGGTAAAAATTAACTAGCAATCTGGTCTTTTGAATTCATGCTTTACATACAAATTGAAAACAGAATTAAAACAATAGCACCTCCCAAAAAACAAACATAAAAAACATTGCCACACTAAACGCCAATTTTGTGAGCGTACATATTTCAGAATAGAACTATATTCACAGGGTTTTCAATGCTGTGATACTTCGGTAGGAGATAACTAGGCCTTTCTTCTGAGATACTTCTGGGTGGATTGAGTGGCCGAACTGTCAGTTAATGCTTATACGTGGGGACTCCAAAAATAGAACAGAGAACTAGAACATTTAGGAAGGGTTTAAAGAAAAAAAAAAAATACACATGGGAATAACAATATTACCTTTAGTTGTACAAATAAGCATGCAATTTTTGGACATAATAGTATTTCTTTTATCCCGAGTTCATGAATTTATTTATGGAATTGTACATTTCAAGCACAATGCTATTCTATACATCAGTTGTGGAGCAAACACATGAAGAAAATTATTATTCCTTTAATATTTTTCAATATGAACAGTCATATATAATCAATGATTAATGAACAACTTTATATGGGTAGTCCACAAGTGTTAAAGATTGAAATGTAACCCTCACTCTCCAAAAATGTGTCAATTTGGCTAGGCCATGCCTCTCAGTATTAATGCAATTATTCTCCATTTTGTGAGCTGATATAATTTTCCTACTTGTTAAACCTCATCTGACGATAAAGATGCTAATGAATTCAGATTACAGGCAGTTATGTGACTGAGTCAGGATGTAATCTGCTGTATTAAGTGGTATTTTGATCAATCTCCATTATTACACAAGGAAACAGAGATCAGAGAGACCTCAGTATTTACAAGAAAGTATGGTCAGGGGTACACCTCATCCTTTGGACCTAGAGTCACACCTAGACACAAGGGAAAACTGATGCCAACAGACATGGAGGTCTAGTAGCATAGTGGTTATGAATCGGGCTGCGAACCGCTAGGTCAGAGGTTCGAAACTACCAGCTGTTCCGCGGGAGAAAGATGAGGCTTTCTGCTCCTGTAATGATTTACAGCCTCAGAAACCCTGTACAGGGTCGCTATGAGTCAGAACTGATTCCACGGCACTTAACAACAACAAGAAGGTTTGTCTAGTCCACAAATGTTGAAAGGAGATAAGGACTTTCTGTTAGAGCTAAGAGAGAAAGCCTTCTGTTAGATATGTCATCCTTAATTTGAACTTCCAGCTTCCTAAAATGTGAGAGAATAAATTCTGTTTGTTAAAGTTATCTACTTGTGATATTTATACTATAGAAGCACTTGTTGTTGTTATTGTTATGTACCGGTGGAGTCAGTTCCGATTCATAGTGTCCCTGAACAGGGTTTCTGAGGTTGTAAATCTTTACGGGAGTAGAAAGCCTCATCTTTTTCCCGCGGAGCGGCTGGTAGTTTCGACCTGCTGACCTTGAGGTTAGCAGCCCAATTCGTAACCACTACACTACCAGAGCTCCTTAGATAACTAAAATACTGGGTTTTGTTTGTCTGATTTATGAACAACTTTTATTGGTTGGTTATTGTTGTTAAGTGCCATCTAGTCAGTACCAAACGATGGGGTTTCTGAGGAGCAGCTGATGAGTTTGAATCGCTAAACTGTCAGGGATGAGTGCTTATCCTATAGCACCATACCAAAACTCCTACAGGTCCTTTAATGTGATATAAATTTGTCCTCACTTTGAAAAGATCAAATACCCTATTCACCACAAATTCTTCATTCATCACATTCACCTTTGTTTCCTGCACAGGAAGTTTTCAACTCATTGAAAAGGCTCCAAGTCTTTTCTTGCATTAACCTCCACTGTCATCAAGTCAAATCCAACTAATAGTGACACTATATAGAGTTTCCAAGACTCTGAATCTTTACTGTAGCTGAGCTGCATCTTTCTCCCTTAGAGTGTGTGTTGGATTTGAACCACCAACTTTGTGGTTAGCAGCCTGAGCCTAAGCCATAGCACATCCAGCACTCCTTTTGTTGCACTAAAGTAAAGCTAAATAGGAACAAACTCAACTACAAATTCCACTTAAAGACTTAAAGACATATTTAGGAATAATCTCATTCATAACCTGGGGACTACCATTTCAAAGAACTCTGGGGATTAAGTCAAACATTAGCAGCTGATGAAATAAAACATCTCTGAGTTATTGCCAAGTTCAGTTCCAGATCATGGCAATAAAGTGACTATCACAATAAAGTGAGTTACACACCATTGGGGGGGGGGCTTCTTGTGCATATAAAAGTTACGTTTGCAGTATATTGTAGTCTGTTCCTGAGACACAGACAAGAATTGAGCACATGCTGTTGGTAAAATGGTGCCAATAGACTTGCTTGACAAAGGGTTGCCACAAACCTTTACTTTGAAAAAAATGTAGTATATATGAAGCACAATAAAGAAAGACACAATAAAAACAAGGTATAGCTATATGTGTAAAACCTAAAACCTAATGCCAGGCATAGGGTAAGTGCACAATAAAAAGTAATTGTTTTCCTCCTTTATCCTCTTTTACAGCTCCCACTTTCCACACCACTGATTTTTCCTTTTAGATCTCACATGATAAATAATCTGATCCTGTTTCTAATTTCAAACATAATACCGTTTTGTATATCATTTATGATTATATGTTCTCTATTTAGCAGAATTTATTCATACTTTTTCTCACTAGGAGGATTTTTATAAGCATGCGACTTACAACCAATATTTTGCACTCATGATAGAAAACAAAAACATTTTGCACTCATGATAGAAAACAAAAAGTGATATCACTGAGCTTAGAACTTTCTACTACATTTGTAAACAAGATAATAAAAAGCAACAAGAAAACTGAGTGTGTGGGGGAAAGCACACAGATTAGAAAGTATTTAAGACGTTCTAACAAATCACTTCATTGTTAATTGCTTTATTTTATAGTTTTGTTTATAATCATTTTTTATTGAAAAGTCTGAAACCAAATGCCATATCCAAAACATTGCAACAAAAATCTTTCCACATTTATATTCTATATTATAACATGCTGATTGATGAACTATGGGGCATTCAAAATCTATTATGAATAACTAGACCAATTTGATGGTAAAATATGCAAAATCCAGGTGTTCAGGCTCTACACAGTGACCTCCTTTGTCTTTCCAATGAACACAGTAAAGAAAAGAAGGGGGGAACACAAAAAGGTTTGTAGTGTAGAACCTTGACTAACACTGTTTCAACCAAGTAATCAAGGTTCACACTGACAGTCATGAATCATATTAATTGTTGTTGTTCTTAAGTGCCATCGAGTTGGTTCCAACGTTTAGCAACACTATAAACAGTTTCCCAGGAACAGCTCATGGGTTTGAACTGCCGACCTCATAGTTTGAAGTCCAGTGCTGATCTTACAGTGCCACAGCAGGAGTTCAATGGATGTACACTTAATATGACGTGTTGTAAGCTGATAGTACGTACACTTAAAATTATCTGATGAAAACAGCACTTTACCTATGTGAGCTTACTCCTCCCAACCCCCATTTTTATATGAATTTTTGAAACCATCTCATATACTTGAGCATTACTTTTCAAAACGTCCAGGGCCATCATATTCAAGGAAACTTAGAGACAGGCCTAAGGAGATACAACAATTAATTATTGTGTGAGATCCTGGATGGGATACTAGAATAGATAAAGACAACCAGGTAAAAAGCAAGGAAACACCAATAAACTATAGTTAGCTAACAATAATGTATAAAGGATAAATTTTTTTAAAAAATTATTATTAGGGTTCCAGTTTATTCCAAACAAAACGTGTTTAAACATTTTTCTGCAATCAGTGGGTGGCAACAGACAGATTCTCTCAGAAGTACAATTGTCTTACTTTTGTTAAGATCCCTTTTTTAAAAAAAACAAAAACAATAAAACAGCCAATCAAAGCAGTAACTTCCTAGGGGATTTGCTGGGCTGGTTAAATTGAAGACAAATTGGCTCAGAAGGTTGTTGTTATTGTTGCTGTTAAGTGCCCTGGAGTCAGTTCCAACTCATAGCAACCCTTTGCACAACAGAGCAAAAGACTCCCCGGTCTTGTGTCATCCTCACAATCATTGTTATAATTGAGCCCATTGCTGGTGACACTGTGCCAGTCTATCTCATTGGGGGTTTCCTTCTTTGTCACTGACTCTTTACTTAATTAAGCATGATGTCCTTCTCCAGAGACTGGTCTCTCCTGATATTATGTCTGAAGTATGAGAGATGAATTCTCACCATTCTGGGTTTTCAGGAGCATTCTGGCTTTATTTCTTCCAACACAGATTTGTTTGCTCTTCTAGTAGTCTTTGATACTTTCAATATTCTTCTCCAACACCATAATTCAAATGCATCAAATTATTTTAATGGCCTTCCTTATTTAATTTTCACATGTGTATATGCTCTGGTGGCGTAGTGGTTACCAATTGGGTTGTGAATCTTAGGCTCAGCAGTTCGAAACTACCAGTTGTTCTGCAGGACAAAGATGAGGTTTTCTGCTCCCATAAAGATTTACA
>NW_006408527.1:38101322-38102134 GCF_000296735.1 Chrysochloris asiatica | reverse complement strand
ACTCATAGGGACTCTGTATAGGTTTTCTGAGGAGTGCAATGGTGCCTTCTCTGGTAATAATAAAACATTTAGAGATAGATACACAGGCACAGCAAAATCTGTGTATGTTAAAGCCTATGTAAGATAGAAGCTCTGTCAAAGGCAGAAAATTTGAGAAACCTGGAAAAACAAAGCAATCCAGTCAAGTTTCAACTTACACAGGTTTTACTGTATAAAGATAATTGTGTTGTTGTTGAATCAGTTCCGAGTTATAGTGACCTTGTATAGGGTTACCAAGGAGTGGCTAATGGATTATAGATAGAATATAGATAAGAATTTACAAATCTTATGTTATTCTCCACAGTGAGCACTTAAAAAGATCTGAACAATTGAACTCAAAGATTCTGGAAATAACCAGTAGTTATTATTTCACCTCAATGATTTCTTAACATCTGATAACTTAAAAAAGGCTCCATATTTTGCAGATCATGAATCTGAGCACCAGAAGAAATGAAACTTTTGCCCACTCCTTCATTTCTTATAAAAGTGGGTTATGCATTGGGAAGTTCATAGGCTCCTATGTATATAATTTTATCCTAACTTAAATGCAGATGTTATTTGTGTCCAAAAAGATAACAATTCTTCTTTATATGTTACTGAAAGTGAAAAATAAGAAACAGATACTTTTATGTAGTTTGTGGTAAGAATGCAATTGTTGTTGTTAAGTGCTGGGAGCAGTTGAGGGTAGAGGACAGCTTCGATTTGCCTCTTGACAAAGTTCCGGCAAATAGTGGAGTGGTCTTGCAAAACAGATAGCTCTCAGAAGTTGCTTT
>NW_006408527.1:38054980-38100982 GCF_000296735.1 Chrysochloris asiatica | reverse complement strand
GTTGGGCTTTATACCACATAGCTTCCAAGTGATTTAATGAATACCTTTATTATAAAAATAATAGCACATTATGTAGGATAGAAAGTTTATAATCTTTTAGTAGAAACAAGAAGAAACAGTTTTATCTCATACTGGGAAAGAACATGAAGGTCAGTCTGAACATCACAGAAGTATTTTTGTCAAGGTTGCCTAATGACCAGGTGCAAGAATGTTGTAACTAACTGTGTAATAATTCAAGAAAAGATAAAAGTGTCAATGCATGTACTGTGTAATTTTATGTATAAATACTAAAGACTTGCTGAGCTGGGCTGACAAAAGAGGCAGAGGGAAGTAGAAGCAGCAGAGGAAAGCAGGGAGCAGGAGTAGAGGCAGAAAGAGGCAAGAGGCAGAAGTGGCAGAAGAGGCAGAAGGAAGTAGAGGCAGATGTGGCAGAAGTAGCAGAAGAAGCAGAGAGCAGGAGGGAGAAGGCAGAGGGCAGACAGCAAAGAGCAGAAAGCAGAAGCAGAGGCAGAAGCTGGAGAGAACAGCCAGACAGCACAGCAAGCTGAAAAGCCTCTCGAGTTGTATTCATTTCTCCATCTGCTGATTCCGCGTATTCTCTCATGTCCCACGACCCCCATGGAGAGCTGGTCTCCCTGCAGTTAAGTGCTGCCAATTCAGTTCCAACTCATAGTGACCATAGGGTTTCTGAGGAGCATTTGATGATCTTGAACCATCGACTTTGCGGTTCAAACAGATCTTGCACAATTAGAAACCAAGAAAATGTTTAATACTGCAATCTTATAGGTTCTAAAATTAGATATTGTAGTTAAAAGTGTAAATTAGAGTGGTAATGAGATTTAACACAATATCTGAATATGACAAAAGTAAATACTGATTTATAAAGAATACAACCCTTAAACTTCTAATGTGTGCACCTTGATTAGTGCATATCAAGCCCTAATCTGTATACATCTGGATTTGCTGATACCTAAACATTTCCTCTGTATTATTGAGGGGAATCTATAATATATATCAATGCATTAAAAAAGTAAGTTATTTATTGAACTAGAAAAGATAATACAACTATAAACCTATTAAGTCATAAACAACTTTAAGAGCACAGTGCTTCTATGGAATAAATACTGGACTGCTAACCAAAAGGTCAGACTTCATCAGTTTCTGTGCAAGAAAAAGATGAGGCTTTCTGTTCCTGCAGTGATTTAAAGTATAGGACACCCTATACAGGGTCCCTAAAAGTCAGAAATGACCCACAGCGCTTAACAGCAAGAAACATTTGTTTAATCAATAAAAGTTACTAGTCATTCAATAAAATTTGAACATGTTATTTAATCAAAATATATCACTGACTCTTTAAGCTATTTATACTAATGTGAAAAAAGTTTTTAAATAATTGTGTTGTTGACACAAACATGGATAAAAAGCAAACAAACAGGAAAACAACAAAAATTTTGGTAAACTAACCTAAATCTCAAACACTATAAGAGGGTTTTATGCCTGGGGCATAATGATGGTACCATAGAAAAACAAACCTCAAACACAGCCCAACTACTAACTAGATTATTTTCTCACCATCGGTCTAAAAGACCACTACTACATATTTTATGTTATACCAAAAACCTACTTCAAGGAACATATTTCTTTATTATTTAAATTATCTAATTGATGTAATAAGAATTAATCTAGAAATTTATGGGCTCACAGTTAAAGTGCAAATTTACCTCATGGCTATAGTGGTCAAAACAGCCTGGTACTGGTACAATGAAAGATACATAGGTCAATGGAACAGAATTGAGAATTCAGAAATTAACCCATCCACATACAGCCAACTGATCTTTGACAAAGGGCCAAAGTACATTGAGTGGGGAGGACATAGCCTCTTCAACAGATGGTGCTGGCAGAACTAGAAATTGATATACAAAAGATTGAAACAAGACATTTACTGCTCAACATATACAAAGAACAACTCAGCATGGATTAAAGACTTAAATGTGAGTCCCACAATTATAAAGGTCATCAATGGAAAAAAAAAAAAAAAAACAGGGACAAATTTAAGGGCTCTAATCCTGGACCAATAAACAATATTCTTATCAATGGAGAAGAGATTGAAGTTGTCAAGGACTTCATTCTTCTTGGATCAACTGTCAACACTCGTGGAAGGAGCAGTCAAGAAATCAAATGACGTGTTGCACTAGGCACATCTGCTGCACAAGAACTTTTTAAGTATTGAAGAACATAGATGTCAGCTTGAGGACTAAGGCGCGCCTGACCCAAGCCATGGTATTTTCACTAACCTCATATGGATGCAAAAGTGAATAGGACAGCGAATAAGGAAGATTGTAGAAGAATTGATGCCTTTGAGTTGTGGTGTTGGAGGAGAATACTAAAAGTGCCATGGACTGCCAAAAGAACCAATAGATCTGTTTTGGAAGAAGTGCAGCCAGAGTGCTCCTTGGAGGCCAAGATGGCTAAGCTTCGTCTCTCCTACTTTGGACACATTGTCTGGAGAGAACAGTCGCTGGAGAATGATGTCATGCTGGATAAGGTGGAGGGTCAGAGAAAAAGAGGAAGACCCCAACGAGATGGATCAGCCGGGTAGCATCATTGATGGACTCAAGTGTGGCAGCAGTAGTGAGGTTGGCCCAGGATTGGACACTATTTCATTCTGCTGTGCATGGGGTCACTATGAGTCGGTTCATTCTGCTGTGCATGGGGTCACTATGAGTCGGTTCCGACTCGATGGCTCCTGACAACAACAACAACAACACAAGACACGGTATTTTCAATAACCTCATATGCATGCAAAAGCTGGACAGTGAATAAGGAAGACCGTAGAAGAATTGATTTTGAGTTATGGTGTTGGAGGAGAATATTGAAAGTGCCATGGGCTGCCAAAAGAATCAACAGATCTGTGTTGGAAGAAGTGCAACCAGAGTACTCCTTGCAGTTCAGGAAGGCCAAATTTCGTGTCTCATACTTTGGACATATTGTCAAAGGGGCAAGTCGCTGGAGAAGGATATCATGCTTGGTAAGGTGGAGTGTCAGAGAAAAAGAGGATGTATCAGCCAAGTGGCAGCATTGATGAACTCAAGCATGTCAATAATAGTGAGGTTGGCCCATGATTAAGCAGTGTTTTGTTCTGAAGTGCATAAGGTCGCTATGAGTCAGTACTGACTCGATGGCACCTAACAACAACTACAACAATCTTGGTAACACACAGACTATGAAACATTGCAAAAATAACATAGACAAAATAGATGATTGGGGCATTCTGAAAATTAGAAACTTACGCATCAAAGGATTTCTCCAAAAGAGTAAAAAGGGAGCCCACAGAATGGGAAAAGTCTTTTGCAATGACATATCAGACAAGGGACTAATTTCTAAAATCTATAGGGAAATACAAAACTTCTATAAGAAAAAGACAAGTAACCCAATTTAAAAACGGGTACAGGACATGAATAGACACTTCACCAAAGAAGACATTTGAGCAGCCAACAAGCATATGGAGAAATGGTCACGATCATTAGCCATTAGAGAGATGCAAATCAAAACAGCAATGAGATATCATCTCAAACAAACAATAGTAGATAAGTTAAAAAAATGCGGAGGATAATAAATGTTGGCAAGGATATGGAGGGACTGGGACCCTCCTACATGGCTGGTGGGAGTGCAAAATAGTACAACTACTCTGGAAAATATCTGGAAATAGAAATATCATACGATCTAGCAATTCTTCTACTTGGTATATATCCACAAGAAATACGATCCATAACACGAGTAGATATGCACACCAATGTTCATAGCAGCACTATTTACAATAGCAAAAAGATGGAGACAGCCTAAGTGTCCATTAATGGATAAACAAACTTTGGTACATACTCACAATGGAATGTTATGCTACCCTGAAGAATAATAATGAAGCTGCAAGCCACTGCATAACATGGATGAATCTTGAGCGTATTTTGCTGAGTGAAATTAGTCATTCACAAAAGGATAAATATTGCATAAGACAATTATTGTAAAAGCTTAAGAAAAAGATACCCATAATAATAATAAAGAGTGCAGAAGGTCTATTTTTCTCTTGCAACTATATTGGATAGGTAAAGAGGTCTCTGGGTGGCTTGCTATGTCCTGCCATTGAGTGATACAGACAGACCAAGCCAGCATCTTCAACATACTGGTTTCAAGTTAGAGGCCATAGAGATATCTTCATTTTAGTCAGCTTAAAGGGGATATAATATAATGGAACTTAAAGTAGAAGGTTATAGGCCAAGATTGGAAGGAATTCTCATTACTTCCAAACTCTTTTACTAATTGAAACTCAGTCCCATGAACATTTAAATACACTAAAAGCTGGAGAGTGCTAGCAATACATAGACAGAAAGGAGACCTGGTGGTGCACTGATTAAATATTCAGCTGCTAACAGAAAGACTGGCTGTTTGAACCCACCTAGAAATTCTGCAGGAAATACAATTGGCAATCAGATTCTGGAAATATTACAGACAGGAAAACTCAATGGGGCAATTCTACTATACCCCATGGGTGTATTATTAATCAGAATTGACTCAATAGCACCAAACAATAGCAAAAGCCTAGAAATAAGAGGGAAAACTAGATTATAGTGAGCAATATATAGCACTGAAGATTATTAAGGCAATTTTTGTTTTTAGAGGTAGATCTTGAACAACAACAAAAAAGTGTTAGAAAGTTTGTCCATTTTCATGTATAGTAAAAACCTTTGTAAACCAGGAAATAGTATAGTAGTCTCAAAGTATTTTGAAAAGTGCAATGAAAAGTTCAACAGAATAAAACGATGATAAATTTAGATCGAGGGCTCTGATATGCTTTGTAGGAAAAGCACTGGACAGCAAAATAAGTTTGAACTGTAAGGTCAGTGGTTCAAACCCACCAGCTGCCCCTTGGAAACCCTGTACAGGGTCAGGTAAGGAAATTACAACCAACTTGCTGAATTCTAGCCTTATTTGAACCAAATCTCTATTTGCTTATTGAGGTGTGTCATGCAAAGAAAATGTTATGTTGCTATTGGTCGTGCCGTCCTTCCACTTGATTCTAATAGTGATCATATGCACAACAGAATAAAACATTATCAAGTACTGCTGCTTTCCTGAATACTGACTGTGGATCCAAGCAAAATGAAGTCTATCTTTTCTCCCTTTATCATGATGTCTATTAGTCTAGTTGTGAGGCTTTTTTCCTTTGAGGTACAATCCATACCAAAGGCTGTAGTCTTTGATCTTCATCAGTAAGTATTTTAATTCCTCTTCACTTTCTGTTAGCAAGTATTATCATCTGCGTATTACAAGTTTTTAATGACGCTTCCTCCAATCCTGATGCCATGTTCTTCTGCATATAATACAGTTTCACAGATTATTTACTCAGAATTTAGATTGAATAAGTATAATGAAAGGATATAAATCTGGCACACACCTTGCTTAATTTAAAACCATTCAGTAAATCCCTTGTTTTGTTTGAATCACTGTCTCTTGGTTTATGTACATTTTCCCATTGCCTCATAAGCACAATGTAGTGTTCTGGAATATCCATTCTTCACAACGTTATCCATAGTTTATAATAATCCACACAGTCAATAAAACACAAGTAAACATCTCTCTGGTATTTCTACTTTCATCCAAGTCATCTGACATCAGAAATTATATTCCTCATTCTACAGCTTATGAATACGGCTTGAATTTGTGTCAATGTACTGTTTTTGGATTATTTTAAGGGAGATTTTCTTGCATGTGATATTAATGATATTGTTTGGGTCACCTCTCTTTGGAGTGGGAAACTCTCATTTCATTGTTGTAGATGTTAAGTGCCATTTTGTTAGTTCCAATTCATAGCAACCTTATATTGGGTTTCTAATAAGTGGCTGGTGAGCTTGAACTGCTGACCTTATGGTTCAATGTGGCCCTGCAGTCCAATGCATTAACATGCAGCACCCTACCAGGACTCTATTTGGAATGGGCATAATCTTTCCCAAATGGTTGGCTAGGTCACTGTTTTCCACATTTCTTGGGATAGATGTTGTTGTTCTTGTTAGGTGCCATCGTGTTGGTGCTGACTCATAGTGACCTAATGCACAGCAGAATGAACCACTGCCCGATCCTGGGCCAACCTCACTACTCTACTGTTTCCATGCTTGAGCCCATTGATGCATTTGGCCAGTCCATCTCACTGGGGGTCTTCTTCTTTTTCTCTGGATAGATGAGTGATATATAAATAAGTGAGATATTTAAAATATTACATATTGGGGCATTGTTATCTTTGGGGAGCACGGTAGCCACTCTGTAGAGAAAAGATGAGGCTTTCTGCTCCCACTAAGAATAAAAAGCCTTGGGAACCCTATAGAGTGTCATTTTTACTAAGAACAGACTCAATAGTACTTAACATTTTATCCCTGTCTTGAATTTTGACTTGTGTCATCAAGATAAATTGTACACCATTTCAAAATTCAAGTCATTATTAAAACAAAATACAATTCCTGTGTTCAAGTTGACTTTTGAGTAAAATTAAAATATTCCTTAAACATATGAGGGTGAGTCCAAAATTATCCACACTCTAACTGTAGAATTAATTTTATTAAACTATTAGAAAAGACAAATGCGTCATCTTCCAACATAATCTCCTTGCCTTTCAATACACTGTCCATCTGTTAACAAGTTTTCATATTCCCTTATTAAAAAATGTCTGAGGCTGAGCTGTGAGCCATGAAGGCACCACTGTCTTCACTTCAATCATCAGGACCATATGGAGGATGCTTTAACACCTCAAAAAGAAGTTTTTTGCAGTGTCAATGGCGTGGGAAGAGGTGTGAGGATCTGCATTGTCATGCAAGGTGATAATGCCCTTGGATAGCAGTCCTCTGTGCATAATCCAAATTTAGGCTTCAGCTCTTCAGCGAGCATCTTACTGTAAAGAGCACTGTTGATTGTTGAAACTTTTTACTGATAGTGTTACAATGCTGGCACTTGAGGATCCCAGAAAATGTAAGAATCAATTTTCCTGCTGATGGTTGACTTTTTTTTTTTTTTTTTTGTATTGAAAAAATTTATATTTGGAATTAGCCAGCTGAACTCCGTTTAGATGATCCCAATTTTGCTGGCAATATCCAAAGCATCATAGTCAGGAGCCAGTGGAACATATGCCTTCTTTTCTCCATCGGGCCTGATTAAGGTGTTGACCTTGGCTGCGTCAATGTCATAGAGCTTCTTCACAGCCTCTTTGATCTGGTGCATGTTGGCCTTGACATCCACAATGAATACAAGTGTATTATTATCTTCAATCTTCTTCATGGCTGACTCAGTAGTCAGAGGGAACTTGATGATGGCATAGTGGTCAAGCTTGTTTCTCCTGGGGGCGCTCTTCCGAGGATATTTGGGCTGCCTCCGGAGCCTCAGAGTCTTGGGCCGCAGGAAGGTGGGTGACGTGAGGATTTTCTTTTTTTTTTTTGTGCCTGTGGATGCCTTTCAGCACTGCCTTCTTGGCCTTCAATGCCTTTGCTTTGGCTTCAGCTTTGGGAGGGGCAGGGGCTTCCTTCTTCGCCTTCGGCGCCATCTTTGTAAAAAGGCTGATGGTTGACTTTTGAACTTTTCTTGGTCAGTGATGATAGATGTTTCCATTCCAGACTCTGATATTTACTCTCAGGCTCATAAAACATCACCAGTAATGATGTTTTAAAATGAACTGTTACTTTTCTTCGTGTACCAGTCCAAATTTGGTTCATAGATGTCCAAATGCTATGTTTATATTCTTTTGTGAGTTACTCCAGTTCCCATCTCACAGGAGCTTTTTAAAACCCAAGTCTGTCATGGATTATTTCATAGGTAGGGCCATGGCCGATTTGCACAAGATATGCCACATAATCCACTGTCACTCATCTATTCTTCAAAATAATTTATGTGTTCAATGTTGGTATTAGCGTGGACATTGATGGGCATTTTAATATAACTGGACTGCAGATCATTTTTGACTCACCCTCATACAATAGCAACTTTAAGTTTAGTTAATTTTTTCAGTAATTTGCCCATTCGTTTTTACATAAAATATGAAGAGACCCTGTTTGTATTTCTAATTTTCCTCTGAAATATAGAAATTTCTATGTAATAAAGAAAACCAAACAATTTGCACATTTTAAAATATTACTATTCTGGAAAGAAAATTTGCCCCTTCAATAGATTCTTAAAAGTGTTAATCAAGTTCAAACAGCTAACACTATCCTAGTTGCTAAGACTTATATTTTTAAGTTAAAATAGCCACCACGCTGTCAGCTTTCATTAAAGTAGGAAGGAAAAGGGAGAAACATAAATTTAAAAATATTTCAAAGGGCGTTTCCCAACACCAAAGTGGGAATCAGTTAAGATCTCTGTTTGTTAATTTACTCTGTTTAGTCCCTGGTCTGCCTATTGTTACTTAACCACAATGCTTTGTATCTTCTGTGTTGGAGCCTCTGTCTCCTGGATGTTAATTAAGTCTTTGTCGTTTTATATCTCTCATTTTGTTAGAGTACAATGTGTAGCTGCTTACTAATAAATTTTGACTAGAAAGTAAATATTTTGAGAAGTAACTCAGACTATTCATCCTCATAATTATTTAATTTATTTTCTGGTCATAAAATCCTAGATTTTAGATTTGGTCTTATAAAGATCAGATACGATTCTCTTGCCCCAGGTTTATGTGTTTAGAATCCTTTTGATTGTTTATTTATCATAGTATTGTAGAATTACAGACAGTTTTGAGTTACAATATTTTAAAATTTGTTCTACCAGCACATTAAGGGCCACTTTAAATTTGAAATACCATTTCCATTAATTCTGCAAAAATTTTAATATTTCCATTTTGATATGTCCTACAACTTAAAAAATTTCAGTCTTTATGTGATTGTCTTTGTCATATTTCATTGAACTTATAATATCTGTTTTGATCATGTTTTTACAACTCTAAATTTGGTAGGTGTCATAATGATTGTCTATAAGTCAATTATTAATATTTATTTTCATGTGTTTTGAATGTAACTATGTATGATTTAGTTAAATGGATCTTAGATTGCATATATTATAGCATATAGATACAGTAACCTATCACTTAAGAATACTTTTTCTACATATGTTATTTTTACTTTCTGGAAAATTCCTCAGTTTTTCTTCCAAATTTGCTAGTCTATAAAATTTAAGTACACTTCCTATATGCTATAATTCTTATTGTTGTTTACCTGCTGCTTTTTTGATGGTATCTTTCTATGAGTAATATTATGTTGTCTCTATTCTCTCCTAATTTATATATGATGTTATTGTTTTTAAGTCCCGTTGAGTTTGTTCCAATTCATAGCAAACCTTCAAAGGGTTTCCAAGGAGCAGCTGGTGGGTTTGAACTGCCGACCTTGTGGTTTGTAGTCCAGTGCTGATCCTGCAGTACACCAGGAGATGGAACCAACTCAACTGCACTTAACAACATATATATCTAATTTTAGATTCTGAGATGAATATTCAGAGACCTCACTTAACTATAAATTTCTATTTTACTTTATTGTAATGTTTGTGTACATTGGTAAAACTTACTAACAGGAAGACTCATGTGAAGGGATAGAGGTTGCTTGACGATCTTATGACTTTTCCCTTTGATTAGTTAATACCCCCTGAAAATTGAAAATATTTTTTCTTTTTTTTTTTTGTCTTGAGATTAAGAACTGTCTCAAAGAATTCTGGCAGCTGATACAGCAACGTTTTACTGCTATTATTTTTTTGTTGTTGCTGCTTTTTAATGCTTTCTTTTCAATGAAATCACTTAAATTTGCTTTAAGTTGTGCTCAGTAGCCCTCAGTTCAAGGTCAGCAGTTCAAACCCACTAGTTTCTCCTCAGAAACCTATGGAGGGTCACTATGAATTGGAATCAACTCCATGGCACTTAACAACAACAAAGCATCAAGTGGGAGAGTGTGATGATGAATCTTCTTCTTAGTTTCAAAATCTTTACTCCACATCTGCATTCAAAGATACACTGCATTTTTATTTTCTGTCTTCCCGTTCTGAAGCCTATTTCTAGTCTCCCTGTACTGGGTGGATCTGAAGGTCTTCAAATGCAAATTTCCTGACTATAAGGTACTGACAGGACTCAGGTTTTCTACCTTACCCTTCCTTAAGCTAAAGTCTTACAAACAGACATCTGGTCTGCTCCTTCTTGGCAATCCTAATTAACCTTCTTGTGTAGCGCTGTGGGCTAATGCATCAGACTGCAAAGTCATTTGAACTGCAAGGTCAGGAGTTCAAGCTCACTAGCCGCTCCTCAGAAACCCTAAACAGGGTCACTATGGGGTGGAATCAACTCAACGGCACTTAACAACAACAACCAAGTAAGTATAGGCTGAAGGTGGGTTACAAATTCTTTGTAATCTTCATTCCCAATATTCATTTCCATCACACATGTATGTCTATTTTGTAATACTAGGTATGGGAAACCATATCCTTAAACACATAATCTTTTTTGAAATGCTCAAGTTCTATATTTTCTTCATACACACCTCTCCCCAAGGTGTCCATTTATATGCATATGGTCTGTGACCTCTGGTAGGGCTGGTCTAGTAGACCCTGGCCCCCTATCCATCTTCTTTAACCTGTCTTGCCTAGGTTTCAAGTCACTACAGTAGTGGCTTTTCTTCCAAAATCTGCAGCATAATAATTCTTGCCTTCCTTTTAAGTTTTACAGGTAATAAAAAACAAAATAACCATCTATGAATCAAAGGCTACATTTCCCATGCCTCTTTGTTCTTTCTCACATTATGTGTACATGTATCTGGAGTCATTGCAACAAGTCTCATTACTGATGCTAATTGCTAAAATGGCAAAGAGACGGTGTCTGAACTTCCCTGGATTCAAAAAAGGGAAAGGAGAATCACCAGCCCAAGTGAGGCAAATGTCAGAGGTCAAACATGCCTCTATCCTCCAACACCAAAAATCCCTCTCACAGTATTCTTCTTGGGTTAGATAATCCATGGCCATATAGAACTCATAGATAATACTCATAATTAATAGGGAAGTTCACAGAGTACAACTCAGGAGATATGAGCTCTTTGGTCACGAGTGTGTCTAATTGCCCCACAAACATGCCTCTCTCTGGTTCTCAGCCTCTCAGCTTCTGGGCCCCTTGACCTCTGTCCTGCTTGGGTATTACAAAGCTCCTTTTGTGCTGTTGTAAAATGTACAAAGGATACTTTATTCGGCAAGCCAGTCTCCTGCCTGATGGCATTCAGCCTTACTCAGTTTGTGGACCTTGAGGCCCACAGCTCTGTCTCTCCTTGCCACTGTTTCTGCTGCTGATTTTCCACTTAGGGATCAAATACTCTTCTCATGCTCTTCTTTATTAATATTGTTTAGATTTTCTGTTCCTTCTTCTGAGATGGCTTATTTAAAACCCAGCAGAATGGCAGCTTCAACCAATTCCCTCATTAGATTTCCATACAGCCTATTTTCATGGACCCATCAAATAAGTTACAAAGACTAGGATAGAAGAGTTATAATTCACTGAGCACACTTAGCTATGCATTTTTATATTCTGTACAAATATATAAACCTGCAAAGATTTACAGACTCAGAAAACCTATACAGGGTTGCAGTGAGCTGAAACCAACTCAACAACACTTAACAAAAACAACAGTGTGAAGTATGTATAGTAAGAGAAAAGGTAGTAGCCATAAGCCACCTTATATATATAGAATGTCCATTTTCTCCCAACCCATTTTTTTTTTTTTTCTTGGTGTGCTAGTTGTATATCTGTCATCTACAGATTAAAAATTGTCAAGTGAGGCAGGGTTTCCATATGAGCAAAGGTTTGGTTCTATGTTACTGGAAGCAGTTCTAGTATTCTATCATAAAGGATCTTGAAAAAATTAAGAAAAGGATTTATGTTTGGGTGCTTCTAATATTTAAGCGAATAGAAATGACATTAAAATATTTTATTATACTTTTATTTAAGGACACTTAATGTTTTTCAAATAAATAACTCCAATTTCATTTATTTCTACACATGTGTCAGTTTTTCAGACTACAGAGGCTTGCATAATACTGTGATGTTAGAAGCTATATGCCACTGGTATTTAAAATACTAGCCGTGTCACTCGTGGTGGACAGGTTTAAGTAAAGCTTCCATACTTGGAAATAGCAATAGGCAGTCCATTTCTGAGGGACAGGTATTGGAAACCTTATGGTATAGCAGCCCAGGATCAACACTGGACTATGAACCACTAGGACGGTGGTTCAAATTAATCAGCTGCTCCTCAGAAACTGTACACAGGGTCTCTATGTGTCAGAACCAACTCAATGGCACTAAACAACAACTGTTTTATACAGTGCTGGAAAATGAGTCCCTCAGGTTAGAAGTCAATAAAATATGACCGGGGAAGATTTGCCTCCTCAAAGTACAGTCTGCCTTAATGAAGTGGTTGAAGCCAAATTTTCACCACCTTCATTTGAGGACAACTTAAATCTGAAAACAACCTAAAATGAAAGTAAAAGTAAAAACTTATTAATAATTGCAATGTGGGATGTATGAGGCATGAAACTAGGAAAACTGAAAGTCCTCAAAAATGAAATGGACCACATACAGATCAATATGCTAGGCAATGGTGCTATTGTGGTTAGGTGCTGTTGAGTCAATTCTGACTCACAGTGATCCTGCATAAGGTTTCTGAGGAGCACATCGTGAATTTGAACCACCAACCTTGTGGTTCAAACTGAACTTGTGGTCCAGTGAAATACTCTTTAGTGACACACTGTGGTAATTGATGACTATGTGTCATGGAGTCCATTCTGACTCATAGCAACCCTCTATAGAGTTTCTGAGGCTGCAAATCTTTACAGGAGCAGAAAGCCTCATCTTTCTCCTGTGGAACAGCTGGTAGTTTCGAACTAGCTGACCTTGAGTTTAGCAGCCCAATTCATAACCACTATGCACACACTAGGACTCTATAAATACTATGAGTGAGTTGAAATAAACAGGTCTTGATCAGCTTGAAATGGACAATAACATGGTGTACTATGCTAGAAATGACCAATACAAAAGGAGTGGTTTCACATTCATTGTAAATAAAGAACACCTTAAGCTCTATCTTGAAGCATAAGACTGTATATGACTGGCTGACATTTATATGCCTTCCCAAAACATCATTTAATACAACTATTATTCAGATTCACACAGCAACCACCAAGTGGATGCAGTCCTAGAAGAACTCACTAGTCGATGCCAAGAAATTTGGAAGACAGCTACCTGGTCAGCCAATTGGAAGAGAGCCATATCTACACCCATTTCAGAGAAAGGTGACCTTACACATTGTGGAAATTATTGAACAATAACATTAATATCACAAACAACTAAAATTTTCTGAAAATGATTCTAAAAATTTTGTAGCAGTACATCAACAGGGAGATACCAGAAACTAAAGCTGTATTTAGAAGAGGATGTGGAATGAAGGATATCATTGTTGATATCAGATGAATCTTAACTAAAAGTAAATACCAGAAAGATGTTTATTTGGTTTTTATTCACTATGCAAAGGTTATCTGACTGTGGAATCATAGCAAACTATGAATGATGGGAATCTCAGAATACTTCTTTGTACTTATGCAGTACCTACCTATACATACACTAAGAGGGGTATTCCAACAGAATAAGAAGATACAGAAATATTTAAAATTAGGAAAACTGTGCATAAAGGTTATATCCTTTTGTCATACTTATTCAATTTGCTTGCTAGCAAATAATCTGAGAAGTTGGGCTATGTGAGTAAGAATACAGCATTAGAAATGAAGGAAGGCCTATTGTTGTTTTTGTTGTTGTTAGGTAACATTGAGTCAACACCTATGCACAACAGAACAAAATACTGCCCAGTTCTGGGCCAACCACACAATCATTGGTATGCCTGGGCCAACTGCTACTGTCATTGTGTCAGTCCGTCTCATTGGGCTCTTTCTCTTTTTCTCCCACCCACCACTTTATCAATCATGATATCCTTCTCCAGAGACTGGACCCTCTCATTAACAAACTGCAACATACAGATGACACAAGCTTGTTTGTTGAAAGTGAAATGAACTTGAAATGCTTACTGATGAAGATCAAAGAATATAGTCTTCAGTATGGCTTATAACTCAATGTACTGACAGCAAAAATCTTCACAACTGGACCAATAAACAACATCATGACAAACAGAGAAAACTTTGAAGTGGTCTAGGATTTCATTTTTAATTGGCATTCACAATCAACATTCTTGAGACAGCAGTCCAGAAATCAAGCAACATATTACATTTAGAATATCTGCTGCAAAAGACTGTTTAAGGTTTTAAAAGAACAAGGGTCCTCCAAGACTGAAACAGAAATGGAATCCAGTAGTAGGCATGTAAGCTTGCTGGGACCACATTGGTCTACTGGTGAGTAGAAGTGGGGGAAAGTCATGGGCTGAATTTGACCACATTCCATAGACTCCCATTGACCCAGAGATGAGAGAGAGAAGAGGAAGGGCTGGTTGGTTCAAAGCATGGTGAGACCTGGGGACTCCTGGGTCCATGGACAAAGACATAGCCACGGAGGGCTAGACCTAAGAGTGAAGCATCCAGCTGATATGAGGTGATGGGGGATGCACAAGAATGCCCATACTTGCAGATAGTACCCATGTGACCTAGCTTTGATGGCTTGATGACCAGAACTTGACTAAAGGAAGATAAAACAAATTTTGATAAAGGAAACAAGTATAAATTGCTACAATTTGATGAACTTGACCTAAACTTATAGATGTAGTAGCTCAAAATACCAACCAAGATGGAAGGAATCATCACATCAAGGATTACTTCTAACCCCTCTCTACACAGGGTTAATAGGACAGGCAACCTACACTGGCTACCTAAATTGGGGTGAGGGGCAATAAAGGCATGAAGTGACTGGCTTACAAGTTCTCAAGTTTAGTTTTCGAGTGTACAGGGGAAGGTAGAATCCCCACTGAAGAGTTTTCATTTTGTATAGACAGGTTTGGTGAATGAAGAATGGGATAAGATTGTTATGATTCAAAAGTGATGTGGGAATGAATGTCTTTTCTTCAAAAATTTTGTAATCCTTTTTATTGTATTCAGGTGACCTTTCCTTTTCTTTTAATACTTCCTAAAGTGAGTAGGGACTTTCCAATTTTCGGACGACCTTTCCCTTTCTTCTTACTACTTTCTGAAGTAAGTAAGGACTTCCCAACTTCCTTAAGCTTCCCTAGCAATTTGAAATAGCCCATCAACTAAGGACAAGAATGAGGACCACAGCAATTTGAATTAGCCAACCAGGTAAGGACAAGACTGTGTCCAAGCCCTAGCCAATGGGGTGAGACACATCCTTAAGACTCACATTAGGGATAAAAACCCCAAGCAGACTGCCTGTCTGGTGTGCTTGCTAGCCAGCTCCTGTGCAGGAATGCACATTCTTCTGAAGAAGTAAAATTTTGCCTTGCCTAGGTAAGTTAGTCTAATGGAGTATCTTTTAGTGCGACACTGGGATTCATTTCTAACAGTGAGTAATTATTATCATGACTAATTGTGATTATCATAACTGTAAATGTAGATGTTTTATAACAAAATGGAGGAGTAGTTACTCTTACATTCCAGGAAAAGAGGACACTACAACCATCAAGGGAGAAAAACACTAGCGGAATTTGGGGACCTATCCAGAGAAGCAGCAACACTAGAGATGGAGTCAGAGATAATGACATGGAGAGATACAGCAGCAGAGGACTCTAGACTCATGGAAAGAGAAAGGCTGTTTGCTGGTGGCCAAGATGCAGGCTTGCAGAATGTGACCTTTGGTTATCTAAAGGATTATATTTGCCTGAATATTTTGTCTACATCCTCCCAAAAAACAGAGGGAATAAAAGCAAATACTGTTGAATGATGATGCATGGAGAGGACTGTAATCATTGGAATCAAATGAAATACGGTAAGTACAAAACCATTTTTTCCCATGTAAACTACCACTCAATTCACAACAAAAACTTAAGGAAAAAAAAAAGCAAAGACGTTACTCAGAGAACTAATGTGTTCCTGACCTAGGCCATAATATGCTCAGTATTCTCATATGCATGTGAAAGCTGGGGGATAAATAAGAGAAGAATTGATGCATTTGAATCATGGTGTTGGGGAAGAATACTAAAAGTACCATGACTTCTAGAAGAACAAATAAATCTGTCTTGGAAAAAGTACAAGACTTTGTCTTACTTATTTTGGACATGTTATCAGAAAAGATCAGTCCCTGGGAAAGAACATCATGCTTGGGAAAGTAGATGGTCAGATTAAAAACATGAAGACCCTCAAAGAGAAATATTGCCATAGGGGTTGCAACAATGGCCTCGAACATAACAACAATTGGGAGGATGGCACAGGATCGGCAGTGCTTCTTTCTGTTGTTTATAGGGTCACCATGAGAGGAACCCGAAAAGATGGCACTTAAAAACAGCAATTTCATTCATGTTTATTTTTTACTATTACAATGAACAAAATTTAAAATAATATTTTTTATTTCAAATAAATATTTGTAATGCACATATTAAAAATTGTATTGACATGTAATACCTAATTGTAGCAATAATTCTCTGTATTATAATATTTTGGACTCCTGATATGGTGCTATAGGATCAGCACAGGACTTCAAACCAAAAGGTCGACAGTTCAAGCCCACCAGTGGCTCCTTGGAAACCCTACACTGGGTCACTATGAGTCAGAACCAACTGGACAGTCCTTAACAAATACAACAACATTAAAGTATTCTGCTATTATGCCTTTTAAAATACTTAAGGGAAAACCAAAAAATAAAAAAACAACTAATTGTTACCAAGACAATTTAGACTCATGGCGACCCTACAGAGCAGTGTACCCTATAAGGCAGTATAAGAACCACACCTTAGGGTCTTAAGAATTACAGCTCTTTTAGAGCCTGTAAATCGTGCCAGTAGCAGACAATCTCATCTCTTCAGTGTGGTTGTTAGATTAGAAACATTGACCTGGCATTAGCAGCCAAGAGAATAACCGGCAATGCCACATGGCTTCTTTAAAAGACTAAAGAACAATCATACAATGTAAACAGAAAACATTGGTAATTGAAAACATAATTTCATAGCATCTTTGATATGACTTTCAAATTATTCTTCTGTATAAAAGAATGCCAAATCAGGATCAATTTAACAAAATGCCTGCAATACAAATTTGTAGTTACTGTGAGAAGTGTGAAAAAAAAAAACATTACCTGAGAAATACGTTAATTATTTCTGGAACTCCAATTAACTGTCTGTTACTATAATTATCATAAGGAACTCTGGTAGTGTAGTGGTTACAAGTCAGACTGCTAACCTCAGGATCAGCAGTTTGGAATTACCAGTGTTTCCATGGGAGAAAGATGAGACTTATTCTGCTCCCATAAAGATTTACAGCCTTGGAAACCCTATGCAGGGTCACTATGAGTAAGAATCAACTCCACAGCATACCACAATCATCACCATAATTATCCTAAAAACTCTTTGTTTTGTAAGCACTCTGTGGGGATACAATAATATATTTCTGGAAAACACATCTCTTATGATTAAATAAGATAAATTAGGGATACATGTTTTGTCATTAGTTGCCATCTAGTACTTTCTGTCTCCCAGTGTACAGAATAGAACTGTGTAAAAATTGTGTGAGGTCATGTCTGATTTCCTCTAGCTTCAACAGAGGGAAGCAGAAACTCAAAATCACCCCAGAGCTGATTCCTATGAGACAGAAGTCAGATATGCCTCTGCCCTTCACCATTCCTTATCCTCTTCTTACACCAGCCATCTTTCTCACAGCTCTCTTAGCTTCACATCTGAGGTCAATAATCCATTGCAATTGCCACACAGAACTCAGAGACAATACTCATTCTTAATGGGGTTTATTAATGACATGAACAGGGTACAAGTCACAATAAAAAGCTATTCAGGATCAAGCAGTTCTCCCGTAAAGAATGACTCTTCTCTATTTTACTTTAGGCACACCTTTTTCTTGTCTTTAGCTTGTCAGTTATGCCCTCTTGGTCTATGCCCTGCTCATACAAGTGCTGCAGTCTCCTTTAGCTAGTCTGTAAATGCCCAAAGGCACATTCTGGAAGCCAGCCTCCTGCTTGTGCACACTCAACTCATGTTATCATCTGTGATGCTACTTCTGCTGCCTCTTCTACAACTGTTTCTTTTGCCACAACTCTTCTTTCTTTAAGGTCCTGCGATCGTAGGTTCCTGCTTCTGAGATGGCTCATTAAAACCAAGATGGCAAAGATAACCAATCCCTGTGTCAGAGTCATGTATACCCTATTTGCATGGTCACTCCCCAGTCATTTGTTTGAAATTACAAAGACCATGCTAGAGGAGACATCTTAATCAAATTCTCTGTACCAGAATGGATTTTCATGGTTGTGAACTTTCTGAAGCAGCGTGCTAGGTCTGTCTTCTGGGTATCTCTGGCTGGGTTTAAACAGCCAACATGTCAGTTATTAGTCTGTCTAGTAGTAACTATTTGAACTACTCAGAGACTCTTAGAGATAGAGGTAGAGAGAAAGAGAGAAGGGTGCAGTGTCATATATTTTAATCATGATGTTGGTTTTTAAAAATCATTAGGTTATTGTTATTAGCTGTATTCAACATGGAGTTAGGTTGTACGAATTTTAATCTCAACTTCACTACTGTCTTGCTATTTCAAAATGGGCAAATTGATTAAATCTTTTGGGCTTCAGGGTCTGTATTTGTAAAACAAATACATAATATGGTCTGCTCCATGATTTACTATGAGAAATGCAAGATAAATATGCAAAAAACAGTGCCTGCCATTGTTTTGCAGTTAGGTGCCCTTGATTAGGTACTGACTCATAGGAACTACAGCACAATCAAACATTGTGCCAACCTCACAATCACTACTATGCTTAAGTCCACTGCTTCTGCCACTGTGCCTCTTTTTCACTGATCCTCTACTTTACCAAACACGATTTCCTTCTCCAGGGACTGGTATGGAGTACGAGAGACAAGTCTGGCCATCCTGGCTTCTAAGGAGCATTCTGACTGTATTTCTTCCAACACAGATTTCCTGTCATTGTACCACATAATAAGAATTTAAAAAATAGTAGCAATAATAATAAGTCCTGGTTATTGGTGGTTGTGAGCCATCAAGTCAGTTCTGACTTATAGCAATCCTGTAGAAGGTTTCTGAGGCTGTAAATCTTTATGGGAGCAGAAAGTCTCATCCTTATCCTTAGGAGTGACTGGTAGATTCGAACTGCTGACCTACAGTTAGCAGTCCAGCTTATAATCCATTATGCTACCAGGGCTCCTTATAATAAATCCTAGCAATGTATAAATTCAAATTTTTGGCAATTTGGTATAATTTAAATTAGATACAAGACATACCTGCAGAAAAATGTGTGTTCCATTGTGTATACCCTAATACCAGTTTTGAATCTTATTCAATTGTCTTGCTGTTCATCTGGCTTTTTATAAACAGAATATTATGATGTAAAAATGCTATAAAATACAAATTCTTTTAATTGCAGAAGTTAAATCCAATAAGAAAGCTAAGTTTATTTTTGTAGTTGTTATTAGTATGAATTGCATGAGAACATATGTTGTTGTTGTTGTTGTTGTTAGGTGCCAGCGAGTCAGTACCGACTCAAAGACACCCTAGACACAACAGAACAAAACACTGTCAGGTCGTGGGCTAACTTCATAATTGTTGCCACGCTTGAGACCACTGATGCTACCACTTTGCCAATCCATCACACTGGGGGTCTTCCTTTTTTCTCTGACCCTCTACCTTATAAAACATGATATCCCTCTCCAGTGACTGGTCCCTCCTGACAATATGTCCGAAGTATGAGAGATGAAGTCTGGTCATCCTGGGCTCCACATAGATAATATTAATGTCATTTTAAAAAAACTAAACATTCGTATTCCAAATGGGGGAAAAACAGACTAGTTACAAGGCATAATGTCATAAAGGATATGTTGGATGTGTTAATTTTTTATACTCTCTGCAATTAGGTCTCCAGTAGGCAGAGAAGTTATGCATTTGACTGCTAATTGGAAGGCCAGCTGTTCAAACCTATCTAGCAGTGCTAAAGAAGAGAGATGTGAAACTCTGTTTCCTTAAAGATTATAGTTTTGGAGACCTTCTGGGGCAGTACTATGGGGTCACGATGAGTCATAATATATTTGTGGGTATTTGAATATGGGAGAATAAAAATTAAACAGAATATTAACTTTTACCATATTTATAATATCACTATATTTAATAAATATGTATTTTATGAACAATAATCTGAGAAGATTGCAACAAGGTTTAAAGAAGACTGGAGCAAGATGCATTAACAACCTTCAATATGCAGATACATAACTTTTCTTGCTGAAAGAGAAGAGGACTTGAAATACTTAATGATGAAGGTCAAAGACTACAGCCTTCAGTATGGACTACATCTCAATGTAAAAGAAGCACAAAAATCCTCACAAAAGGGCATAAAAATAGCAGCATTATGATAAACTAAGAAAAGACAGAAGTTGTCAAAGGCTTCATTTTGCTTGGGTCCACAATCAACACTCATGGAAGTAGAAGTCAAGAAATCTAACAATGTAGTGCATTAGGCTGCTGGGGACAGCATACGCAAACCCTGGGTTGATCAGTGGCAGCCCCATTAAACCACCTCTAAATATAATCAGTTTAACCCAGATGCTCTCCTTCCTTCTGAAAGTGTATAGGAATATTAAGAACAATGTAGCATTTTAGGTATAGATAAATGAAACCCGGTGCCTGAGATCTTGCTCACAAACAAAAGTTTGCAAAGTGTACAGAGACAGCTTGGCTCCTTTCAGGAACCTTGTTTTATGTTATGTATCCTTAAGAAACTGCATGTCTCGCTGCTCTAGATCATTTAAGCCTAAAAGTTAATATATAACAGCTTGATTGAACCTTTTTTCTGTAAAAATAAAAATGTTAGATTGTTAAGAAAAACTATGAAAATATCTTAAAAGTTGTTCCTGTGAATCATTATGTCCTGTTTTGAATGATTAATCACATTTCAGTTCCGTGTCCTGTCTTAATCACATTCTCCCTTTGTGACATCCTCCCTTTGTGAATTACATCCTTCCTTTGTAACAAATCCCTCCCTAAAAAAGAGAATAAAAGGCTGAGGTAAAGTGAGTTCTGCATGCAATGCTGTGCAATGCTGGGCAATGCTAGGCAATATGTTTGTAGATCTGTCTACCTGCCAGCTTGCATCATATCTGTGTGTCTGTCTTTTTTGTATATATTTCGTCTCTCTCTGTCTCTATCCCTTTCGCCGCCAGATCTCCCTTCTTCGTGACACCCACACTTCCTTGTCGACGCTAGAACCCGACATAGGACCTCGACGTTAGGCAAATCTGCAAGAGTCCTCTCTAAAGAATTAAAGAGCAAAGATGTTACTTTAAGGAGAAAGGTCCAATTGACTTAAGCTGCGGTAATTTTAATTACCTCATATGCATGTGAAAATTGAACAATGAATAAAGAAGACCACAGAAAAACCAGTGCAAGAATATTGAGCTCCTCTTCGGAAACCCTATACAGGGTTGCTATGGCTCAGAACCGAATCAAGGGCACTGAACAACAACAACAACAACAAGGGACTGCTTCAGGATAATGCATTGGACCAAAGAGTCAGTGTGAACTACAAGCTCAGAGGTTCAAACCTACCAGCTGCTCCTCAGAAACCCTATGAGTCAGTATGAGTCAAAACTGATTCAATGACACTTTACAACAACAACAACAACAACAACAGGAACTACTAGAAGAACAGGAAAATTTGTCTTGGAAGAAGTAAAATCTGAATGCTCCTTAGAAGCAACAATAGAGAGATCGTCTAATGTGCTTTGTACATGTCAAGAAGGACCTGTACTTGGAAAAGGACATCGTGCTTGGCAAAATGGAAGGTCATAGAAAAAGGGGAAGACTCTCAATGAGATGGGTTGACACAGTGGCAGCAACAACGGGCTCAAACAACAATTGTGAGGATAATGAAGTACAGGATAGTATTTCATTCTATTTTGTAGAGGGTTGTTATGAGTGGGAACTGACTAGACAGCACTAGACAGAGATTAGTTTACACATGAGAATAAACAGAAAAAAACACACCACACAAATGAATACCTAATTTTAATGGTATTTAAATTAGAGCCAAGGTAGTTCAGTGGCTACACATTGGGTTGTTAACTACAAAGTCAGTAGTTCAAATCTACTAGTCTCTCTTGGAAAGCAACATGAGACTTTTAGCTCCCATAAAGAGTTAATTTCTTGGAAACCCTATACTATGAGTCAGAACTGACTTAATGGCATACTGCCACAACCACTGTTTTTTTTTTTGTTAAATAATTTGTGTAATCTAACCTTTATAAAATAAAGTTCTTAGAAAGTGAATGAGAGTGTTCCTCACTGTCAGATACCTCTATGTATGTTTGTTGTTGTGTGCTTTCAAGTTAATCCCCACTCATATCCACCCTGTATACCATTTCAAAGGAATGCCTGATGGGTTTGAACAGCCCCCCTTGTGGGTTAGCGGTCCAGTACTTATCCTACCGGACTTAAAGCTGCATAATCATGAAAAGGAAGGAGAGTAAATATGGAAGGAACAGTTTGTGTTCTTTATAAGAATTTTTCAGGTTATATAACACATTCTTATTTTTAAAATGGAAACAAATAAAATGGAAAACAAAAAGATGAAAACAAGCAGCAATTCAAACACCTTTTAATGAATGAAACAACCTCCTCATAGTTGTTTTTTAATTATTCTTAAATGTTTATGAATATTTGTTCTAAAAAATGCTACTGTATTTTGTAAATTGTACATGTGCATATTTATTTATTTAATGCAGAGAAAGTAGTTAGCATTGTTTCAGAAAATGAGTCACCCATCATTAATATTATAATCAAACCAACCATTACAAGCTAAACATTGTACTAAGTGCTCTGCACATATCATCTGATTTTTAGCCTTTTTATGCATGAAACTTAAAGTATACTTCACAAACATACTTTTTGTCAAATGCTTCCTAAATATTTAATCATTTTACACATTCACCATAATATTTTATTCAATAGAATTTCAATATTAGGATATATGTTGTTGAAGAAAGTGTTGCCTGCAGCTTTTATAGGTTTTTTTAAAGTAATATTACAAAAAGAACTTTAAAGATTTTAAATATTCTTTTAAAAATGAGAATATGAATGGGTACTTATAATTCCACTGTGTTCATTTACTTTATTCTTATTTTTGCTTAATTCTTCTCCTTTTCTATTTTAACTAAGGTTTTTTCTGAATATGCTCTAATTGCTAAGAAAACTAATTCTGTAATCTACTAAGTTTCCTTTTATGTCTAAAGAATATGAGAACTAATGTAATGCAAGAAAGAAGTGGTAGACATAACAAACTAACGGTGTGATGATTCATTAAAATCTTAGTTTCCAGTTTTTCTAAGTCTGCACATATTTTGTACTGATCTCTAACCTTATCCTCCTGTCTTCCTATTTGATTTTTGAAAATATCATAAATTATGTAGAATAGGATCTGTTTTCTTAGTTTTGTTAACTAAAGGTTCCATAATGAAGATAATACATGAAAACTTCCATCTGATTCTAGAGCTAGATTCTAGTTTCTGGTAGTCACTATCATGTTGACTCATGGCAAACCATTTACAACAGAAAGTGATGTTGATCAGTCCTTAACCATGGGCATGTTCAATCCATTGATTCGGCCACAGTGTATTTTGAGCACTTTTCAATCAAGGGGCTCATCTTAAACAAATGTATCAAACAATATTCTGTCTCAACCTATGGGGTTTCCACGGACTAATTTTTAGAAGTAGATCCCCAGAAATTTCTTCCTAAGTCTGTGAAAGCTGCACTAAAACCTGTGGTTAACACTGTTAGTGTTTGAAAAACCAGAGACATAGCTCCCAGCATTACAGCAACAAGGAAGCCATTCAATATGACACACTGACAGTTGGGTGGTTATTGTTTTTGTTGTTGTTATGTGCCATCAAGTCAGTTCTGACACATATCAACCCTTCATAGGGTTTCCAAAGAGCAGCTGGTGGATTTTAACTGCCAATCTTGTGGTTTATAGTCTAGTGCTGATCCTATGGTGCCATATACGGCATGGTAATTACTTTGGTATATGAAAACAAAAATATTGGCCAATGATCCATTAGCAGTATATAAAAGAACAGTAGAGAATAGAGCAGTTAGATAGAGACAACTCACATTTTTGGGAAAACCAAGGCATGGAGATAAAAATTTGGTAGTTATCAATTTATACTATATTTAAATCTAAGGGATTAGAATGAATCACTTAATAGTCTTGTTAGAGAAGACACAAGGTCTGAGAAAATGTTCTCGGTACTTTATCACATAGGGATCTGAACAGAAAGAGGAAACACAGAAGGAATAAATGAAAGGGCAGTCAGTAATGTGAGCTGAACAAAAATACCAAGGTAGCTATCTAGAAGCTAAAAAGAAAAAAAGTTTTCAAAATAGATACAGTTGTCAAATTTAATAAATGCTACAGATAAAATATAAATGTAGCTATTTTATATGAAAATGTCAAAATCATTAATGTTCTTAAAATATTAGATGTTATTTTAGCATTTATTGTAATACTAAATAAAATATTTTAACTTCTTTGATATGGTTTTCACTTGTTACTGTTGAATCAACTGGACTCCTGGTGTGGTGCCGTAGGATCAGTACTGAATGTAAACCACAAGGTCAGCAGTTCAAATGCACCAGCTGCTCCTTGCAAACCCTGTACAAGGTCACTGAGATGAAACCAACTTGTTGGCACTTAACAACAACAATAGGACTCGTCATTCCAGGGTGGTGTAAATGGTTAAGAGGTCTACTATTGGCCAAAATGTTGATGGTTGGAACCCAACCTGAGGCACTGGTGAAGAGAAGACTGGAGAGTGGTTTCTGTAAAACTTGTTGTTGTTAGGTGCCATTGAGTCAGTAATGTCTCATAGAGACCCTATGCACAACAGAATGAATCACTATGGAGTGACTGTCCCAGCCTCACAGTCATCACTGTGTTTGTGCCCGTTGCTGTAGCTGCCACTGTACCAACCCATCCGCTGGGAAATGCCCTCTTTTTTTAACTGAACCTCCACTTTACCAAGCATGGTCTCCTTCTATAGGGATTGGCCTCTCCAGATAGTATTTCCATTAGGTTAGAGCACTGAAATTTAATACATTTTAAAACCGTAATAAAACACTATCCATAACCAAACTTTAAAGAAGTAATTAAAAGTTGAAGATTAGTTGTATAATATAACACATGTTAAAGATAATAATCTTTAAAAATTAGAAGAACTAATTTCAAACAGAAAAATCTGTAAAATATACTGCGTACAATTACATAAAATTAAATGACTACAGCTAATGCATTTTGGAAGGAGAAAATTGCTGTTTGTGAAAACTTGAAATAGCATGTTCGTACTGGAAATCAGAGATTTTTTTTTTACACAGTGTAAACCAACACATAAGACAAAAGTATAAAGCAACAAACATAGAATAAGAGAAAAGTCCTATCACTTTCTTAATTTGAGAAAAGAGACCTATTGTTTTAGCACAACACAAAGATCTACATTCCCAGAGGGAAAGAAAAGTGGTCTGTTCCTTGTGTTTGAAGGTAACACTGTCAAAAAAGAAACAAAATGTAGGCTTGGCAATTTTGTGATTTCCCTACGAGACTAGAAAATCCATTTAGATGGATATTTAGACAGCATCTGGTATATCGGAACATTTTTTGAAAGAAGATTGTAGCTACAAATATGATTATATACATCTAGGAACTGAAGATTAGTGATTACCTGTGAATTCTGCAGACATACCAGTTAGACATCTTTATTGTAAGATTGGAAAATCCAATCTATAATATCACTTAATGGACACAAGTTATAATAAAGAAAAATTTCAAAAAGCAAAACAAGACAGACAACACAAATTTGAAGAAAATAGCACAGCAGCTGTATATGAGCACAAGTCTTGTGACAGTATAAAACCAACATTTTATAAAAAGTAACATGATAAATATTAGCAAGTGACTGCTATGAACATTTTCCTGCACTCTCATAAATAGTATGTTTGTTTTTCTCTTTGTACCCTTAGAAGCCATTGTGTCACTACAGGATAAGCACAGGACTGTAAGCTGCAAGGTCAGAAGTTTAACCCATCAGCTGCTCCACAAGTCAAAGATAAGACTGTTTGTTTGCTCTATAAAGATTTGCAGCCTCACATAGCTACAAGTCAGAATCGGCTGATGGCAGTGGGTCTCATTTTTCTTTCTTTTTTAAATTTTATTTTCAGTAACTTTAAACTATTTTTGAAGAACCAGAGTAAGCCGATAGTCTGTGCTTATGTCTTGGAATTAATTAGTTATTATTACTAGAGAGTATGTTGTTGTTGCTAAGTGCTGTGGAATAAACTCCCACTCATAGTGACCTCGTATTATTTGCTCAGCATACAGGTTGAATAAGTATGGTGAAAGAATACAACCCTGTCTCACACCTTTCCCAATTTTAAAACATTCAGTGTTCCCATGTTCTGTTCTAACAACTGCTTCTTGGTCTAGGTACAGATTTCTTAGAAGTACAATTAAGCGTTCTGGAATACTCATACTTCTCAATGTTGTCCATAGCTTGTCATGATCCACACAATCGAAGGCCTTTGCGTAGTCAATAAAGCACAGGTAAACATCCTTCTGATATTCTCTGCTTTCAGCCAAGATCCATCGGACATCAGCAATGATATCTCTCGTTCCACGGCCTCTTCTGAATCCAGCTTGAACCTCTGGAAGTTCTCTGTCAATGTATGATTGCAGCCATTTCTGTATTACCTTTAGCAAAACTTTTCTTGCTTGAGATATCAAAGAGATTGTCCGATGATTTCCGCATTCCGTTGGGTCACCTCTCTTTGGAATGGGCACAAACATTGATCTCTTCCAATCAGTCGGCCAGACAGTTGTTTTCCAAATTTCTTGGCAGAGATGAGTGAGTGACTCCTGTGATGCCTCACTTTCCTGAAAGATTTCAATTTTTATTCCATCAATTCCTGGTGCCTTGTTCTTTGCCACTTCTTTCAATGCACTTTGGACTTCCTCTCTGAGTATCATTGGCTCTTGAAATTGTCAAGGACTTCATTCTTCTTGGATCAACTATCAACACTCACGGAAGTAGCAGTCAAGAGATCAGACGATGTATTGCATTGGGCAAATCTGCTGCACAGGAACTTTTTAAAGTGTTGAAGAGCAGAGATGTCAGCTTGAGGACTAGGGTGCGCCTGACCCAGGCCATTGTGTTTTCAATAGCCTCATATGGATGTGAAAGCTGGACAGTGAATAAGGAGGATCGTAGAAGAATTGATGCCTTTGAGTTGTGGTGTTGGAGGAGAATATTGAAAGTGCCATGGACTGCCAAAAGAACCAATAGATCTGTTTTGGAAGAAGTGCAGCCAGAGTGCTCCTTGGAGGCCAGGATGGCTAAGCTTCGTTTCTCATACTTTGGACATATTGTCCGGAGGAAACAATCATTGGAGAAGGATGTCATGCTGGGTAGGGTGGAGGGTCAGAGAAGAAGAGGAAGACCCCCAATGAGATGGATCAGCCAGGTGGCATCATTGATGGACTCAGGTGTGGTGGCGGTATTGAGGTTGGCCCAGGATCGAACATTGTTTCGTTCTGCTGTGCATGGGGTCACTATGAGTCGGTTCCAACTCGATGGCACCTGACAACAACAACAACAACATAGTGACTTTGCATAGAGTTCCTGAGGAGAGGCTGGTGGGTTTGACTCATCAACCTCATGATTCCAACTGACCTTGTGGTCCAGTGCTTATCCTACAGCGCCATACCAGGACTCCTCAGTATGTTGTTGTTAAGTATCGGGGATCAGTTCTGACTCACAGTGACCCTGCATAGGGTTTCCAAGGCTGTAAATCTTTACGGGAGTGGAAAGCCTCATCTTTCTCCCACAGAATGGCTGGTAGTTTCGAACTGTTGACCTTGAGGTTAGCAGCCCAATTTGTAACCACTATGGGTAGGAACCAACTCGATGGCACTTAACAACAACAACAACAACAACGCTCAGTATGGTCATCAATAAATATTCACTGGCATGTCACTACATGATGAACACTGAACTGGTAACCACAAGATTGGTGGTTCAAATCCACCCTTGGAAACCTAATAGAGGGTTACTATGAGTTGGATGACATGAGTTGGAAACAACAACGTGGAGCAGACAGTATTCATGGATTGTGATTACACATATGGTACTGACATTCTAATGTATTTATTCCCCGCAAAACTGAATGCTCTAGGTATGATAGTTGTCTGTGAATAATTTCCTGTAACTTTTCTAATAGAAGCACCTTTTCCATGATTTGGCCAATGATTAAAATAACATGGACTATGAGTGGAAACTTAGAAGTATTTAAGTATATCTGAAATCATAAGTTTTACAGAGAAGACATCATATACAGGGATTGATAAAGTTTAATACTGAAAGGAAGAATCCTGATGGAGATAAAACTTTCTCTGGAGAAGTTACACAATAGACCAGAGCTGCCAGGAAAGCTCAGTGTTTGAAAGATGATCTCTTTAGTATACCTCTCAGCCTAAGAATAAAAGAATCCCTGTTCACTAATGACACAGCTTCATTCTGTGTACATGCATACTTCCTAATATAGCAGTCATCACACACACACACACACATAATGAATAGGGTGAATTTTTGTTGAATTCTGATTGAGCAAAGAGAACTTGCTATAATCCTGTTCATCACGTTTAAATACTGAGGGAAACAGAAGTACTAGGTAAGGAAATGTCATCAAAAGAATCAGAAGTTGCACTTTGTTTACAATCTTGTCACAAGAAAAAAAAAACAAAAAACTTTCTCATCTACCTCTTATTAATTAACAATTCCAGAACCAATTTAAAATAATGACCTATTTAGTTAGTTTTAACTGCACGGTCCAAGCCCACCAGCCGCTCCTCGGAAACACTAGACAGCGTCACAATGAGTTGAAACCGATCCCATGGCACTTAATAACAACAACATGCAAGAACAAAGGAAACAAGTAAATAAAATTAAAATTAAACATATTTTTAAAATTAGAATGTTGCAAGTAGGATACAAATCTAAATTAATAGAACAGATTGTTCATATTGAAAAAATGAATGGAAGAGATTAAAGAATATATAGAAAAATGAGTATTCAAGAAAATAAATCATAATTGAGATAGCTCTAGGGTTAAAAAAAGGAAAGTTAAATTCAAGAAAACAACATAAAATGAAGTTATGTACAAAGAAAACACTGGAGTTCTGGAAGGTGAACTAGAAGAGATAGCTGAAAACACAGAGCAAAGTGAGTCCATGGAACTAACTCTTTAAGAGTCATGAAATATAGAAGTAGGATAAATGAGTGTGAAGAATAAAAACTTTGGAAAATAAGTAAAATACTGCTGACAAAGAAAGAACAGTTTAAAAATCATTTAAAAAAATTTTCCTGCAGTACTAATTATTTATAAATTAAGAAAAAGGAAAGATTGTTTTTGTAGCAAAACCTTAAAAAAAGTTGTAAATGTAAATGTATGAATTAGTGCTATTATATTGAGAAGTCAAGTAATTTTTATTTTTATAACTGCTGGAAAATATTTTTAAGCCACTAAATTGTTGTTTTTTTCATCATTCAACAGGATTTGCTTCTAATCCCTCTGGGTTTTTTGTTTTTTTGTTTGGTTTTTGGTGGTAGGAGGGATGTACACAAAACTCTCAGGAATATATAATCATTTAAACAACTAAAGGACACATTCTGAAAGCATGCCTCCTTACCAATAGCACCTGGCTGCCAACATACAGCCTTTCTCTTTTCATGAGTCTAGAGTCCTCATCTGCTCCCTCTTTCAATGTTCTCATCTCTACCTCCATCTCTGGTGTCACTGCTTCTCTAGGTAGGGTCCCACATTCCACTCGTGCTCTTCTCCCTTGATGGTCCTAGTGTTCTCTATTCCTGGACTGTAAAATTATCTACTCCCTCTTTTTGTGACACAACTTCTACCTTTATAGCTGTGACAGTGGCAGTTAGTTACGATAAAAATTACTCACTATGGAATCTTAAGAATCTTATCCACATCTCCTTTCACCAGACCCATCAGGACAAGATGAAGACTATTCAGTGGGGATTTTACCTTTCCCCACACACTCTGAAACTAAACTCCCTCTTGAATACTTGTAAGTCAGTCACTTATGTTGTTGTTGTTATGTGCTATGGAGTCAGTTCCAACTCATAACGACCCTGTACAGGGTTTCCGAGGCTATAAATCTTTATGGGAGCAGAAAGCCTCACGTTTCTCCCACAGAAAGCTGGTAGTTTCGAACTGCTGTGAGGTTAGCAGCCCAATTCATAACCACTATGCTACCAGAGCTCCTTGTTCATGGCTTTATAGCTCCTCCCATTTTAGGTAGCCAACGTCTAAGTTGTTGTCTCTACCAACCCTGTGTACAGAGGGGTAGGATTGATCTTGGGTGTGAAGACTCCTGCCCTCCTAGTTGATATTTTGAGCTACTGAATCCGTAAGTATGGGTCAAGTTCATTAAATTGTAGCAATTTACACTTGTTTCCTTTTGGGGGCATTCTTGTGCATCTCCCCTCACTTCACATCAGCTGGGCACTTTGTTTTCAGCTCCATCCCTCTGTGGCTGTGTCCTTGTCCATCGGCTCACTAGTCAACAGGTCTCACCACACTTTGGACCAACCAATCCCTCCTCTTCTTTCTCTCATCTCCAGGTTGATGGGGATCTATGGAACGTGGTCAAACTCAGCCCATATTTTCATTGCTGTCTTTTCCCCTCTTCCACTCACCAGGCAACCAAAGTTGTCACCAGCAAGCTTACATGCCTGCTTATGTGTTCCTTTTGAGTTTCAATATTGGAGGGGGATTTGACCTGAAGGGACTTGATTGTTTGCCTTGATGGCTCCCCAGCAAACAACTTGCTTGTTCTTGTAGTAGCCAATCAGAGTGCTATTTTTGTTTTTTATTTTTCCTACTGGTCTTTTTTTCAAGAAATATCTTCTGTTCCTCTAGCTATTCCAGGCTGGTTTGCTTGTCCTTTCTAGTGGGGATGTCCCACTTCAGAAGGTTCTGGATGGGGATCAGGATTCCACCTAATGTGCTGAAGATTACAAAGGCTCCGTAGGAAACCTGTTTCACTGGGGAAATCTAGAATCCCTTTTAGGTATTCTAATCAGTTATAGGTTGACGACGGGCTTACAAGCTTTCTGTAATCATGTTTTCTGATATTCCTTTCTATCCCACTCAAGTGTCTATTTTACAGTAGTATGCAAAGGAAACCAATATTCATAAGACACTCAATTATCTTAACATTATTTCCATTCTTTGACCTGTTCAGTCTTTGCCTCAATCCCTGTATCTCTGAGCCCTGTTGTTCCAAGGTTGAGCATATATCACTATTTGCCTCTGTTCCATTTAGCTCTTGCAAACTGTTCCCCTATGTATCTTGTTCTTCCATTCCCTTCCTCTTTCTTGTTTATTAACCTTCCCAACACTCAAACTATGATGTGTCTATTCTCCACCCTGTGCTCTACCATCTCCTCCCCATCTCTCAAACCAACATGGATTCTCTCCCCCCCCCCCCCCCCCCCCCCCCCCTAACTAAGCTCCCTCTTGAAACCTTGTAAGCCAGTCACTTCGTGCCTTTATTGTCCCCGCCTTTTAGTATGGCTATCTTTTTCTTAAGCTTTTACAATAATGGTCTTTATGCAGTATTTGTGACTGATTAATTTCACTCAGCATAATGTCCTCAATGTTCATCCAAGTTATTTGGTGGCTTGCAGCTTCTTTGTTATTCTTCAAGGTAGCATAATATTCCATTGTGTATATATATATATATAACAAAGTTTGTTTATCTATTTTTCCACTGATGGGCACTCAGGTTGTCTCCATCTTTTTGCTATTGTGAATAGTGAAGTTGTAAACACTGGTATGCATTTATTTATTCGTGTTATGGCTTGTATTTCTTGTAGATATATATCAAGTAGAGCAATTGATGGATCATACGGTATTTCCCTTTTCAATCTCTAAGGAAGTGCCAAACTGTTTTACAGAGTGGTTGGACCGTTTTGCATTTCCACCTGCAATGTAGGAGGGTACCAGTCTCTACAAATCCTCACTAGCATTTGTTGTTCTCTGTTTTTTTGAACTTTGCTGTTGTTGCTGGTGTGACTTGATATCTCATTGTTGTTTTGGTTTGCATCTCTCTAATACCTAATGATCATGAACATTTCTTCATATGTTTGTTAAGCCACTAAGTTTTGTTGGTAATTTGTTATAAAAAACTAAATAATTAATATATCATAGATTATTATACTTGTACTTTTTCTTTAGTAGTTTTAAAAATCACAATATATTTCTTTTACCTCCATCTACAAAAAGTGAAAACAAAAAGTTAGTATGCAAGGTTATCTATTTAAAGGAAAACAGTAGAGGGTCCATTTCTTTGTGGATGTGATGAACAGGACTTTATATTTAAATAACTTGTGTCTGTTCAAAGACTGAAATTTCATATATCATTTAAAAACTAAATTGTTGTAAGAAATATGACCAATAGCTTGAAAAAGATATTAAATATATTTCATTATAAAATCTAAATTTGTAAAATTTTTGAATATTTTCTTAAATTAAAGAGTACTTGACAGAAGTAAATAACAAACATTTTATTAAATGCTTAAATAGTAGAAACACTCCCCCAAAAACCAAAAACAAGACATAATCTTATCTATCACTTGTTGTTGTTGCTATTATTAAATGCCATTGAGTTGGTTCTGACCATAGTAACCCTCTTCATAGTTTCTAAGGAGTGGCTGGCGAGCTTGAAACATGGACCTTGTGGTTGAAACCGACTTTGCAGTCCAGTGCATTAACCCACCCTCCATACCCGTATTCCACCTATCACTACTACTACTTAATATTTATTTCTAGGGCTAATTAATGTTTTGTATCAAGAAAAATAATAAACCCTGAAGAAAGGAAGTTCTTTACTTAGCATATTTTAGCCCCCTAATTTTGTTAATTAGAAAAAATGATCAAATAAATTTAATGATTTGTAATATATAAATATTAAAAGCCAACAACTATATTTATGCAATTAATAATCAATTCGAATTATATAGAAAATAAATGTTAGCTCACTGTATATTTATGAAGCAATTCGATTCTGTATATGGAGTTGCCAGGAGAAAGAATTAACTAAATAACAACTAATACCAACTACAGGTCATAAAACTAAAAGTATTAAATATTCAGGGATCAATTTAAAAATGATATCATGCCATATGAAGGGAAGATAATGGAAAGACACACCATGCTGCTTGTGGGAAAGATTATTAACAAGTATATTAACTATTCAAAAGTTAATAGATTGATGTAACATATATTTTTCATATAAAATATGGTTCAATCATTTTAAAGCTCATTTTAAATGTTAATATGAGATTGAACAGAAAATCATGAAAGTATGTATAAATGGTAGTTAGTTCTCCCACCCATCTCTCAGTTTGCTTTAGTGTGATGGTTTGTTGCTGTGATACTGGTGACTATGACATCATCACTTTAAATACAAGCAAGGTAACCCATGTTAGACAGTTTTAGAGAAAGCTTCCAGAGTAAGTTAAGCTATACGTTAAGAAGAGGCAATCTACTTCTAAAAAATTAACTACTGAAAACATTATCATTAGCAATAGAATATTGATATAGTACTAGAAGGTGAGACTCTCAGGTTGAAAGGTACTCAAAATATGACTGGGGATGAGCTGCTTCCTCAAAGTAGAGTTGACCTTACTTATATGGATGGAGCAAAGCTTCTGAAACTTTTATGTGCTGCTGTGGTACAACTCAAAATAGGAAGAAAGCAGCTGCAAACATCCATTATTTATCAGAATGCAGAATGTACAATGTGCAAAATGAGGAAAATTACAAGTAGTCAAAAATAAAATGGAACGCATATAGATCAGTATCCAAGATATAAGGGAGCTGAAATGGACTGGTACTCGGCAATTTGAAATAAGGCAATTATATTATCTACTATGTCAGGAGCCTTGGTGTGCTACTGTAGAATAAGCACTGGACTTCGAGGTTGGTTTGAACTGCAAGCTTGGTGGTATGTAAATTACCACTTCTCAAAAACCATGTCAAAGGTCACTATGATTTAGAACCTACTCAAAGGCACTTAAGATCAACAACATATCAGGAATTACAAATTAAAGAGGAACATCATAGCATTCATCCTTAAAAATAACATTTCAAAATTTATTCTGAAGTCCAATGCTTTCAGTGATAGGAAAATATCCATATACCTACAAGGAAGTTCAGTTAATAATCTATTATTCAATTGTATATACCAACCACTAATACCAAAGTTGAGGAAACTGAAAATGTTTACCAATTTCTGCAGTCTGGAATCCATCAAATATACAATCCAAATCCACTGATAATTACTAGTGATTGAAATGTAAAAGTTGGAAACAAAGACAAGAAATGATTAGATGGAAACTTATTTTGTTGATAGAAATGATGCCAGAGATCACACAATAGAATTTTGAAAGATCAATGACTTACTCATTGCAATGATGTTTACAACAACATGAATGTCAGCTATACATGTAGACCTCACAGGATAGAAACAGCAAACAAACAAAACCCAGGAACCAAACTGAATGCATCTAGGGAAACAAAGTATGGAGAAACTCAATATAATCAGTCAGACAAAGGCCAGGAGCTGCCTATAGAACAAACCATCAACTTCTCATAGTGAAAGTTTAGCTGAAGAAAGTTAAAACAAATCCACAGTACCTTTAGTATATTTCATCTGAGTTTTAGAGAGCATCTGAAGAACAGATTTGATCTATTGAACACTTATGACCAAAGACCAGATAAGTTTCAAGATGCCATCAAAGACATCATATATGGAGAAAACAGAGAATCATTAAAAAGACAGGAAAGAAAGACCAAAATGGATTTCAGAAGACACTCTGAATTTGATCTTAATGTTGAATAGCTAAACCAAAAGGAATTAATGATGAAGAAAAGAGCTGAAGGGAAACCCTGAGAATACAAGATAGAGTATTATAAGGCAATGTACAAAGATTTGGAGTTAGAAAACCAAAGGGGAAGAATGCACTCCACATTTCTCAAAACAAAACGCTGAAGAAAAAAATCAACCTTCAAGCAGCAATTTTGAAAAAAAAAATAATAATAATATGGGCAAATTACTGAACGATATATAAAGCATCAGAAGAAGATGGTATTTGTCACTGTACCAAAAAAGAATTGGTGCATGTTCAACAATTTTGTTCTTGCTATGTGCCTTGAGTCTATTCCAATTGATAGGTGCCCTGAACAGGGTTTCCGAGGAGCAACTTGTGGGTTTGAACCACTGACCTTGTAGTTTGCAGTCCAGTGCTTATCCTACAATGTCACACCAGTAGTAGCATATGATCAAGAATCAATGGTACTAAAAGTAGAAGTTGAAGCTGCATTTAAGGTATTGGCAAAAAACAAGACTCCAGAAATTGACAGAATACCAATTGAAATATTTTATTAAACTGATTCAGCACTGAAGGTGCCCATTAATCTGTGCCAAGAAATTTGGAATACAGCGATCTTGTCAACTAACTGGAAGAGATCCATATATGTGCCCATTCCAAAGAAAGCCAATCCAACAAAGTACAGATATTGTTAAACAATATAATTGTATCACACAAAATTTTACTGAAGATTCTAAATTAGGAACCATACATGTCTAGGTCATATCATTTCAACATACTTATACAATCTGTATGTTTGACAAATAATCCAAGAAGCTGGACTACATAAACAAATATATGGCATTAGGATTGGCAGGAGACTTATTAACAACCTTCCATATGCAGATAATCACCTTGTTTGTCGAAAGTGAATAGGGCTTGAAGTTCTTACTGATGATGATGAAAGACTACAGCCTTCTTTATGGATTACACCTTAATGTAAAAATCAAGACTTTTCACAATTGGACCAATAAATAGTTTTATGATTAATGAAGGAAAGACTGAAGTTGCCAAATAATTCATTTTACTTGGATCCAAAATTAATGTTCAGGAAATCAAATGATGTATTACATGGGGCAAATGCGATATGAAAGAACTCTTTACAGTGTGAAAGAGCAAAGATATCATTTTGAGCACTCAATTGTGTCTGACCCAAACTATGGTATTTTTAATCACCTCATATATATACAAAAGCTTAACAATGAATCAGGAAGACCATAGAAGAATTATGATACATTTGAATTATGGTGTTGACATAAAACAATGAATATAACATGGACTGATAGAAGAACATACACATCTATCTTGGAAGAAGTACAGCCAGAATGCTCCTTAGAAGCCAGGATGACTAGACAGTGTCTCATATTTTGTCCATGTTATTGGTATGGACCAATCCTGGTGAAGGACATTAGGCTGGGTACAGTAGAGGGTCAGAAAAAAAAAATAAGAAGACCTTCAGTTAGATTAATTTGCAACAATGAGCTCAAACGCAGGAATGATTGTGAGGATGATGCAGGATTAGACATTGTTTCATTCTGTTGTTCCTGTAAATTGGAACCAACTTGACAGCATCTATTAACAACAATTATTCCACCAGAGTGTAAATTACCAATGCATTTTGTAATCCATTGGATAGGAAGCTGTCAATAAATGATCCTAAATGGAAATATCCAGAAGAGGTCTTGTATATCGGTTGTTGTTAGGTGCCAACCTCAGTATCGTATACTGGTACTGGTTGCTTACTGTCTTCACTCTACTATTTAATTCCAGCAGGACTATGTGGGAACCACAGATGCTTACCATCGTCCATTTTCAGCTGATACATTTGCACACTGAGTTTCAGTAGCACCCTTGTGGGCAAATGCACAGTGACTTTCATAGTTACTCCAAGGGTGACTTCCCAGCCTAGGTCCCTGCATTCTGATGCCAACAGGGGTGGCTTGCTTCTTCCTCAAAAGGATGTTCCTGCTTGTCTGTCTGTACTTTAGTCCCCGTGTGCCAACTCTTACACCCACTCACATACCAGTGGTAGCAAGTAATTTCTACGGCAAACTCCCTTGTTTTTCAGACTATTAACCCTACTAACTTCTTCATCTAGTGATTTGCAACTGTACGTCCTCTAATGAGATCTAAATCTCAATTTGAGGGGAAGAGGGTCCCTTGTGTCCTCTTCTTTCTTTCCTTTAATCTCCGAATATTCGTTAAAGTTTTCTTTAGTTTTTCAGAGTTATTCCTTCATTGTTGATAAGTGCCGTCGACTCAGTTTCCACTCACAGCAACACTGTATAAGTTTTCCAAGGAGCAGCTGGTGAGTTTGAACTACAGACCTTGTGGTTCACAGTCCAGTGCTGATCCTACAATGCCTCACCAGGCGCCCTAATACCTAAGGGCTAATTAGATGCTAACTCATGCATTTGTTATTATTGTTACATGTCCTGCAATCGGTTCTGACTCATAACGATCCTGTAATTTCCAAGGAGCATCTGATGAATTTGAACCAGAGACCTTGCAGTTCAGATCATGAACCTGCAGCGTCACACCAAGACTCACACACTTGTTGTTGTTGTTGTTGTTAAGTTCCATTGAGTCAAGATAGTATAAAGTATTTTAAAGCTAATATAACAACAATTGCAATAAAATCCCTTTAGTTAAAGTGAGGAACATATTTCAGAACATACATTCTCAAAAAAAAAAAAAACAAATAAATTCTGATATCTGTTCATAAAATTCTAAAAATTTTCTCTGGAAGTGTTAATGAGCTATAAAGGCTATGAGAAAGGGAATGGTCACATTTATTGTTGTTAGGTGCCATCAAGTCAGTACTGACTCATAGTGACCTTATGCACAACAGAACTAAACACTGCCTTATCCTGTGCCAACCTCACTACTGTTGCCATGCTTGAGTCCATTGATGCTGCCACTTCGCCAATCCATATCACTGGGAGTCTTCCTCTTTTTCTATGACCTTTCACCTTATCAAACATGATATCCTTCTCTAGTGACTACTCCCTCCTGACAATATGTCCAAAGTATGAGAGACAACGTTTGGCCCTCTTGGACTGCAAGGAGTACTCTGGCTGCACTTCATCCAACACAAATCTGTTTGTTAAGAGGAGAAAACAAAACAAAACAAAAACCCTAAGATAACTAAGAACAACATGCAGTGCTGTGGGCTAATGCATCAGACTGTAAAGCCGTTAGAATTGCAAGGTTGTTGGTTCAAGCTCACCAGCTGCTCCTTGGAAACTCTATGCGGGGTAGCTATGGGTCAAAGGCACTTAACAACAACTGCAAACCACATAAAAGATTTTCTCACTTAAAATATGTGACTCAGAAAATGAGAATTGACCAGTATCTATTAGAAAATTCAAATCCATTATTAAAAGATTTTTAACAAGAAAAACCTAGAATATGATATTGTTGTTGTTGTTGTTGTTGTTGTTGTTGTTAGGTGCCATCGAGTTGGTACTGACCCATAGTGACCTTATGCACAGCAGAAAGAAACACCGCCCATGCTGGGCCAACCTCACTATTGTCACACTTGAATCCATCGATTCTGCCACTTGGCCAATCCATCTCGTTGGGGGTCTTCCTCTTTTCCTCTGACCCTCCACCTTACCAAACATGATAGTTTTCTTTATAAAAATAAACATAAACTCTCCACTGAAATTTAGTTGCAAAATATATTCTTTTAAAAAAGCAATTCCCAGTAAAGTGAATATCCACGTGGGGAAAAATGTATACTATGTACAAGCTCATACTGCAAACAAAAATCAATTCCAGATGAATTCCAGATCTAAACATAAAGGGTAAAGCAATGAGCTTATACTGTAAAAGATATGAGATTTTTCAGTACAGAAATATTATTTGGAAGGAAACAAAAAGCACGAATTATTAAAGAAAATATAAAGTGTACCATAGTCTTGGTGTGGCACTGTAGGATAAGCACTGGACTGCTAACCTCAAGGTCAGTGTTTCAAACCCACAGGCCACTCCTTGGAAAACCTCTCCTGTGGGTTGGAATCCACTGATGTTGCTTAACAACATATTAAAGAATGTTTATTCATTAAAACACATCACTGTTATTTTTGTTAAGTGCTGTCACATGGGTTCTGACCCACGGCAACTAGTGGTCTTGAAACACCAACTTTGCAGTTAGCAGTTCAGTGCTTATCCTATAGCACTGCACCAGGATGCCAGAATACATCATTAAGAGAATGAAAAGATTACTTAAAGAGTGATAACATTGGCAGTGGGAGTATTTATTTCAGACAGAGACTTGTATTCAGAATACATAAGAAAATCTTACAAGTCAATATGGAAAAAGCAGCAAATACTCTAGAAATGTAGATTAAAGAATAAAACAGGACATTTTCTAGTGTCAATAAACATAAGGAGATGAACACAGTTTCATTATTTATCAAGTAAACAAATATTAAAACCACTATATGTTATCAGAATTGCTATAACAAAAAGAGAAACTTGATGATTTTAAGGATGTGGGTCACAGGAACTCATAAAATAAGAATTGTTGTTGTTGTTAAAAACTGTTGAGTCAGTTCCAACCCAAAACGAGCCTGTACAGGGCTTCCAAGGAGCAGTTAGTGAGCTTGAACTGCGAATCTTGCAGTTCAAATGGTTTTGCAGTCTGGCTCACTAATCCACAGCGCCACACAAAACAAGAATGGAGGAGTATAAATTTGGAAAACAATGTTCTATATGTAACTAAAACTGAAAAAGTATTTTTTAATGTATCCAATTAGTGCATTCTTAGCTAGTCCACTCCTTAGTGCAGGTATCCATCATTTTATTGTACTGTACTTTACTGCGCATTGCAGATAATCGGCTATTTCACAAATTCAAAGTTTGTAACAAAGCTGCATTCAAGCAAGTCTGTTGGTGTCATTTTTTTCCAATAGCATGTGCTCACTTTATGTCTCTGTGTCACATTTTGATAATTTGCACAATATTTAAAACCTCCTCATAATGCTATTACATACTTAATAAATTACTGTGTAGTAGAAACATAAGTTTTATATACACTGGGAAGCCAAAGAACTCATGTGCCTTGCTTTATTGTGATGTCTATATGTCAAATATCTGCACAGGAACAAATGCATATACAGGACAATCTCTAAAAGGAGCAATAACAATGTGCTAAGACTTGTCAAAGTGGTTGGTTCCTGTCAAAGGCAGAAAACTTGGTAGTCCTAGAAAAACAAGTCAGTTTTGCTGAGTTCAACTCTCAAAAGATTTTGCTGAACATATTTATTAACCTACATATTCCAAAAATGTTCAAAGAAACATCATTGGTGATAATTTAGAATTACCTAATTGGTCATCAAAACTAAAGTGAACTTCTACCTGTAGCCACACACACACATACACACACAATGGTGGTATTGTTCCTCTATTGGGAAGATACTATTAATCCAATGATATTAGAATTAATATTTTATTAAAACTACATATTGATCAGGAAGAGTTGTCATCTTGACAATATTTAATGTTGCCATTTTGCAAGTTGGCTTGTATTTCCACATACCATAACTTTTTTATTTCTGAATATATTTGTAGAGTTTTATGTCAGTCCAATGCATGTCTAGGATGTTTGTGGGGCATCTTTGCTTATACTTTGAATTAGGGCATGTATATTTAATAAATTTTCAGTTATATGAAATATATACCTTGTTAAAATATTTTCTTATTTTCAACTATTTTACTGAACATGACAGTTCTAGGTTTATAATAAATTAGTATGCTTATTGGGACTAAAATCTAATCTTCCACTTCAACATTGGAAACATATTTTTAATTAGTATGCATATCTCTCTCCCATTTATATTTGTTACTCCATTTAAATTCATTCATGAGTGCTAACTTTCATTTGCAATGTTATTTTATGATTGTGGTATTTTTTTCTATTTATTTAAGTGCTTTTTTTGCAGTGAGATGAAATAATTCTTTTCATTTTGCTCTATATTACGCTGGTGTGGTGCTGGATAAGCACTGGACTGCTAACCACAAGGTTGATAGTTCAAGTCCACCAGCTGCTCCTTGGAAACCCTATACAAGCTCAGTAGAACTTAACAGCACCAATAACTGAAAGATAACCTGTCAATTGACGTCCATTCCTCTTTGTAGTATATGAAGTATTTAATTATGTTGGTGGTGGTTCAAGCTCACTAGCCCCTCCTTGGAAACCTTATACAGGGTTGCTGTGGGTTGGAAACAATTCAACAGCACTTAGCAACAACCACATATGAATTCAACATTTTAGCTTTCAATTTCTTCTTCCTTCCCTCCCTCTTTTTCACACAATATATAACATACTTCTCTAAAGAAATATTTTGCAAATGATATTGTAATCATATTTATTCTTCATATGTATGACTACATACTTAGATCATTTCAATGTTGTCAGTTCTTTCTGGGAACACATTCCTTATTTTTGTTTCATGTTCTTGATTTATTGTACTTTATCTTGGATTAAGTAACATATATTCATAACTGAGAAAAAAGGAATGATATTCTCCCAACACTGTAATTTCAGATTACATGAAGCTTCTCAAATCATATCACATAACATTCTATCTATTGTTTATATTCAAATATCCAATTAAAACAATATTTAATACTTAAATATGACATGTTATTACATTATGTAATTACATTTTATAATTATATTACCATTATTAACATTCTTAATAGGATGCCAGGCATGTAAGTTCACCTTATTGAAGGTTGATTATATTTGTACTTAAATAAGTATTTCTGCACTTTGTTCTGGGTTGAAGTGAGATGCTTGGAAAGAGTTTGCTCCACTGTGGTCTTTTTCCTTGAATTTAGTTAGTTAGTTTTTTCCTTGAATTTAGTTAGTTTCCTCACATGGAAATATTTTGCTGCATACTTGAGGGAAGTCCCCCTGAGATCTCTGAGATTCACTCTCACTGGGGTAAAATAAATAGTTGTTGATTTACACTACTATGAAGCAAAGTCTAATTTACAAGTTGGGCTACTAATCTCAAGGTGTCAGCAGTTCAAAACTATCAGTGGTTCCACTGAAGAAACATGAGGCTTTTCTGCTCCTGTAAAGATCTACAGCCTCGGAAACCCTGTACCAGGTCACCATGAGTTGCACCAACTCCATGGCACATAACCATCATCTCCATTCCTCTTTTCACATACTAACATGTTTTTCTCTACTTCTTTAAATAAAATCCTACACACAACTTAAATTCTTTATATGAGACGTCCATTATCTGTAGGCTATCATTTATGGCACTATGATCCATTCTTGCTTGGCTATTTCTTTTGTGTTACTCATTTAGGTATTTTTAATTGTGAGCCCACGTTCCATGGAACTTTATCTGTTAAATGATTTGAAACCTGTTTGCAAATACACTTCAAAATGATTTGAACTTGTGTCTTCAGTTTCCTAAAGGAAACTCGTAAGAGGAAATACTCTAAATTAAATTTTCAACTTAATTGTTTTAGGAATAGAAAGTATGACCAGCATCCACTTAAGAATTCTATGGACAGAAATTTTTGTTTGTTTGTATTTGTTTTTCTATTTACCAGCATTAAAGTTAAGAGAGTTATTTTTTTATTCAAAGCTAAGTCTTTTTTCATTCATAAGTACACTGAGAGTTTTGTATTTGTACAACTCATGTTTACACTGGCACCTTCTACTAGGCTTCCAACCTGGGGTATAATCTCCTATCCACTGTAATTAATGCAGTCGTTCAAATGGACTTTCATTATTTCCAGGCTTCAGTATAAAATCTGTAGTAAAAACTGTCTTTGGTGCTTGATTACCACTCAGGGTTACTGTTTGTTTTTTTTTCATTTTAATCCTCTGAAAATTCCTTCTTTTATGACAACACAAAACTGCATTTAAATGTTCTCATAGGTGGATTGTATTCTCATAGGTGGTTTATTTTTCACCATATTGACAGAAATGGGTAACTCATAATCTCATATAATTTACTTGATTAACTCATGTATGTTGTTGTTGTTGTTGTTGTAAGGTGATAAAAACTATTAATTCCTTTCATCATCTTAACATTCTCATATATTAACTATATGGATCAGGGTTTGCCGTGAGTCACATTTTTAGTAACTTTAGTTCTTTCAGGTTACTGTATATTTGTAGCCAATCAATGTTCAACTGGATCAGACAGCTGTCTTATGGAAGTTTCCAATGTCCCAAAACCCCAGGCTGTTTACTTGTTATGAATTTTCAAAAGCCAACATTCAAATCAATCATTTCATTTAAAAACTTTTATGAAGTATTCTTTCTAAATATGAGAAACAACCACTGAACCAAGAGAAATTAAAGGCACATTATTTTGTTTAACTATTTTGCCTGTGCTGGCCCTCTATATAACCGTGTATATTTTTCATTAACTAGAATAATAAAAAATCAAATGTAATTAACTGAGCTAATATGAAGGGACAAGATAAATGCTATGACCTAATAGAATTCCAATGCTAACAACTTCAAGCCATAGCTGCCTTGTTTGTGGACTGAAGCAAATAACGTTAAGCTAAAGAACCAACTAATGGATGATTAATGTTCCTTATTAAATTAGATGAAAGAAAATAACAATGTTAGTTGTTAGCAAGTCACCAGAGTAGAGAAAGAAAAAAAGGAAACTTTGACAAGGATACATTATTTCTAGTTTTATTTTATAAAGATGGTGAACATTACTCAGAGAAATGGAATTTTCTATATTATTGACTGCAAATATTCTCTCTAATTTTCTCTGAAAACATAGATTATGATTTAGGGCTGTTTTTGCAAGTGGATAAAACCTGTTTCTAGATTGAGTAATTGTGTAGATATTGCATTTGTTGTTAGTAAGTGCGTTTGAGTTGGTTCAGACTCATAGCAGCCCTGTATAGGGTTTCATATGAGTGGCTGGTGAGTTTGAACTACAGACCTTGTAGTTCAAAACCAGTCTCATGGTCCAGTGCTTTATCCTACATTGTTATTGTTGTTGTTAAGTCTAATCAAGCATTCTGATTCATAGCAAACCTGTATAGGGTTTCTGAAAAGCAGCTAGTTGGTTTGAACTGCTGACCTTATAGTTCACAGTCCAGTGTTGATCCTACAGTGCTACACCAGGAGTCCCTTATCCTACATAGGATGTATAATATTTGAGATATGGTTTCCCATGATCTCATAAAAAATCTTTATAGATAATTTTTATTTAAGATAGCTTTATGGCTGGCACTCTTTTCAAAAAGATGGTTTGTTTTCCTTTATTTAGCATTACCTTTTACGTCATCATTTATATAATTATGTTCCTTATCTTCTTGATCACATGGAAAGGCATAGAAAACAGAAAATCTTCCACAATACTGCTTCTTTAAGATTACTTTGAGCATATCTATATGATTAAGGAGAGAATCAAAAGAGTGTCCTAGAAAGTAGATAATAAGTAATGTGCTGGGTAGACAGTCTCCAGGATTACAGTATAGAACAAACCTTTTAATCTACTTTAAAAATGATGAAATATTGCCTGTGTAAACACTTGAATGTAAGTAATCTACCTCTATTTTCATTATTCGGCTAAAAATTTTCTAATCCTCTGAAGTTCAGAAGAAATGGCAAATGGGAAAGGGGCTAAGTCTACTCTACTTAACATAAATGTTTACCAACAAACAAAATTTTATTAGTTAACAAAACATGTAATTATGTATCTATTTATCCATATTTTTATAATAATAAAATAATATTGTAAATTCTTCCCTCCAAGCTTTGGTATCATTGGTGTTCATACATTTAATTTTCTATATATGTAGTAAACATAAAATACATCATTACAGTTATTACCTAAAAGAGTTAATTAAGTTTAAAAATAGTACTTGTTGTAAAGAGCTATCCAGTAGGTTTCCACTCACAGTGACCATGTACAGGGTTTCTGAGTAGTACATAGAGTCACTGTAAATCAGAACCAACTGAATGGCACCTAACAACAACATATAATACAATAATTTAAAAGATCATATAAAATGGGGTTAGGGATGCATTTATAGAAATTTATATTAATAGAATAAAACAAACATTCAAATATTGGTAATGAGATTTTGCAAAGTTGAGGTGGATTATAGTGTACTAAGAAATAAATAAGAGGTATTTTCAATTATTCCCTTAAAAACAAAGGTAGAAATATAAATGAGATTATAGATAGATAGAAATTAAACTGGGGAATTCTAAGTAGAGTTACAGAAATAGTGACATGTCCCAACCAAAATTCAGAAAGGAAAACAATCCCAAAATTGACAAATTTAAAATATTCCAGATTTACAGAAAACACAAAGAAACAGAAAACATAAAAGATGAAGAGATGATTTTTTTTTTAAGCAAACATACAAATTATTGCCAGAGCAGCTTAAATTTTATCAGTTCCTCAAATTGGCCAGAATGATTGAAATGGCAACTTCCATAATCTAGAAGAAAGTTAATGTGAGAAATTCTCAAGATGGTCCATCTTCAGCAATAAAGGGAGCAAGATTGCTAGACCAGACCTAGGTTGTTGTTGATTCACACCAAGGGATGTAAGCAGGGTGAATTGGGGGAAGGAGGGAAAGAAATCTGTTCTAGGACTATTAAGTTTAAATAAGAAAACAGCCATTAAGACTACAGGCTTCATTTGGGGTCCATTGTAAAACTGGAAGAGGGGCTTTTTCAAGACAGGGAAATAAACTGCACCCATGTCTATTGGGTTGGGTGCCTGATTTTGCAAAATCGAATAAAGAAAACCTCACTCTCATTAAAATGAGT
>NW_006408527.1:38049727-38053510 GCF_000296735.1 Chrysochloris asiatica | reverse complement strand
TACTCCCGTAAAGATTTACACCCTTGGAAACCCTGTACAGGGTCGCTATGGGTCGGAACCGACTCGACGGCACTTAACAACAACAACAACAACACATATTAATATAAAATATTAATATAAAATTCTACTTTCTTTATGTTCAATTAATTATGAAAATGAATTATATTATGTCATGCATTCATTCCTTTTAATTTTAAGTCAGACTTTAAAAATGACAGTCTCTTAAAAATAAAAATCCAAAATAACAACAGGCCAGACTACTCTAAGAGTCTTTGATTTGCTGAAATATAAATATAATTAAGGGGCTGTGAATAGAAAAAAAATGACATAAAAATATCACCTTATAATAAAAACCTTGCATTTTATTTTGTTTAAAAACACTCATGTATTTGTATATTTTCCAGCAAAAAAGTGGTTCTTTTTCATATTCAAGATGCATATCTTCTGGGTAATCATGAGCACTTTCTGAAAGACTTCACTAATGCTTTCTACAACCTCATTTCAGTGGCATAAAGCATATTAGGTTGACATAAATTATCATGCTTTATTTTTCAGTGATATAAACAACTAAATCAATATTATGGTATTGTTCCATTTAACCCTTGTGCATAAATATATTTTTTCAAATTGCCATTTGGACAACAAATAAATGTGATTTACAATGTTTTACCTATATTATGTTCACTCTATTGACTGACACAGGACCACGAAAATGACTCAATTTCTTTGTAAAACAGGGAGGGTCAAAACAGCAATATTCATGCACTCCAAACATTAAATTGACTCTAGCTAGTTCAGTCAAACAGCTCAGAGATACAGAAATGTATAAAATTTGACTTACTTAAAGAAAAAAAATTAAAATAAATAAATTGCTCAATTAGTTTTTTTCTACCCATCAAAACTTTCTTGACAAGAAAAATAAGCATCTTTGAAATTTTCAGGTAACCTGATCAAGGTTCTGCTTACCAAAAGATAGGTTTCATTATGGAGGATAAGCACTGGATTGCTAACCACAAGGAAGGCAATTCAAATCCACCTGCTTCTCCTCAGAAAGCCAATACAAGTTGGCTTTGAGTCTGAACCAACTAGACCACACTTAACCAAAACAGACCAACTAATGCAGATTTTAAGTTAATTATACTAGTTTGAAAACTCACAGGTTTGCTTTTCAAATACGATGACTCTTTTACATGTGGGTTCTTTAGTTTATGAACTCATGAAATTTCTTAGTTAAAAAGCTTCTTAACAACTAATTGAAATATTGTTTTAGTTATAGATGAAAAGAAAGAAAACTCTGGCGCATTACTTAGTTGAAGTCACAGTATTTAAGAGTGGATACCAAAGCCAGGAACCATGTGTACTGCTGTGAAATAGATCCCAACTCATGGCAATGATTCCCAAGGCCATATATATTTTCCAAGAGCATGGTAGCTCTGTAAGTTAAGCACTAGACTGCATACCAGGTCAGCCATTTGGTAGCTCTGTAAGTTAAGCACTGGACTATATACCAGGTCAGCCATTTGGTAGCTCTGTAAGTTAAGCACTGGAATGCATACCAGGTCAGCCATTTGGTAGCTCTGTAAGTTAAGCACTGTAATGCATACCAGGTCAGCCATTTGGTAGCTCTGTAAGTTAAGCACTGGACTGCATACCAGGTCTGCCATTTGAGTCCACTAACAGCTTCATAGGAGAAAGATGAGGCTTTCTGCTCTGACAGAAATCGTACACTAGGTCGCTATGAGTCAGAACCTACTCCATGGCACTTAACAACAACAACATATATTACTCAAAGCAAAGAGTCTCAACTTTCTACCTCTGAGTGGCTAGTGGTTAACAGTCCAGTGCTTATCCTACAGTGGTACCAGGGCTCCCTAAAGAGGGTACAAACAAGTATAAATAATGCATTTTAAGCATCAGTTTTTAATGACAAGGATTCTTATGCTTTCCAAAATTTATTCTTAAACATTATAAATCCATATATGTTTTACTGCATTATTTAAATTACCTTAAATCTTAAAACAGGTTTACTAAAATTCTGATTTCAAATTAAATAAATTTATGCAAAAGCACTTAGCACATACAGGTGCTCAGAAATCTTCAATATAAAATTAATATTAAATTCATGAATTTTAAGTCAACTAGAAAAATTGAGAAAATTAGAAAGTAATTTAAGTTTAGCATTGTTAAAACTTTTATGCTTATTTACTTATTTTGACAGAGTACATAAGTTTATGAGTATGAAAAGAAGGTGATTATTCATAGGGCATATGAGTACCAGGTCATTGAGCCCATTTCTCCATGCAGTGACATGATAAAAATCAGACATTAACCTGCATATGCATGAGGGTTGCATGCTGGAAGAGAAATCCTCAAGTTATAAGATTCAACATTTATAGAGCAGCTGGGACATCAACACATTCTTCTATTAGGAGCTAGAGAAAGACATTATAGCTATGAAATGTAAACAAATCCTCTAAAGAGAATATGGGAAAGTTCCCACATTTTTGTAAGTGAGTGATCCTGGTGTGGCACTGCAGGAGAATGAGCTGGACCTCGAAGTCAGTTTGAAGCACAAAGTCAGCAGTTCAAATCCACCAGACACTCCTGGGAAACCCTATACAGGGTTGCTATGGATTGGAACTGACTTGATGGCACTTAACAACAACAGTGTAAATTAAGTCCTGGTGTGGCACTGTAGGATTAGAATTGGACTGCTAACCAAAAGGACGGCAGTTCAAACCCACCAGCCACTCCTTGGAAAACCTATACAGGGTTGCTATGGATAGAATCTGACTTGATGGCACTTAACAACAACAGTGTAAATTAAGTCCTGGTGTGGCACTGTAGGATTAGAATTGGACTGCTAACCACAAGGATGGCAGTTCAAACCCACCAGCCACTCCTTGGAAAATCTATACAGGGTCACTATGAGGACAATGTAACAACAACAATAAGAGTGTAGGTAAAGGAAAGAATGACAGTACTTTAAACCTCTCTGGAATAATTTACCTTCTCTAACTTTAAGACATATTTAAGACATATTTGCAGAGTGCAAATATGATTATGCAGAGTGCAAAGATAAGAAAAAATGTATGGACCACTGTGTCTTTCCAAAATAAAGAATATTAGAAATAATTAATTATGTATATGAAACTGGATCTATTGGTCATTTTTGATAACTTCATAGTAAATATAAATACTTAGTGATCAAGAAAGAAAAGTAGAAAGCATTTAATTTACCACTACTGTTCATCTGAAGAACCAAGATCCAGTGATGCACAAGAGTCAAAGTTAGATATTTGCACAGCAAACCCACATAAGTCAAGTCAATACAATATTCTGCATTTACATAATTATCAATACCAAAAGTATGCATTGAGTTGACATTTAAATCTTAGGTTAATCAAGATTAATTTATTCCAGAAAGATCTTCTACCTTTCCATTGCTTAAAGGCAAAAACAAATCTGATAAACTTCACTGTAATTGTTTAAGGGCACTGGCGTGCAATATGTGCATTAACATTTTTCAAATGTTAAATAAGAACTTTGGTATAAAGTGAATGCCATGCACTGTGTGATATTCGTAACTGATGAGTGTTTAAAAGTAAAATTGTTCGCAAATGTAAATATACTGAAGCATAAAATGCAATGTAGTTTTCTGTGTCTTTCATGCTAAAACCTATTTCCACTGAGTTTATTCCCATTTACAGTGACTCCAGAGCTTCGCTATGGGTCGGAACCGACTCGACGGCACTTAACAACAACAACATATATTACTCAAAG
>NW_006408527.1:38041077-38049567 GCF_000296735.1 Chrysochloris asiatica | reverse complement strand
AGGGTTTCCAAGGCTGTAAATCTTTACGGGAGCAGAAAGCCTCATCTTTCTCCCGCGGAACAGCTGGTAGTTTCGAACTGCTGACCTTGAGGCTTGCAGCCCGATTCGTAACCACTACACTACCAGAGTCTCCTAATTTATCTTTATGTCATACCTGAGGGGACTTTGCATGATGCAGTTTAATTCTATCATTCCCATAAAATTACAGAGCTTCCTTTACTTAGATTAAAAATTAAGTAAATCATTAAATTGTTAAAGACAAATGATGCTTCCTACAGTCGGTGAATAAATAAACATGAAACACTTAACTGGAAAACTCTGAGTTAGTAGAGTTGTTATGACGTATTAACAGTAAAAATCCTGCTAATAACATACAGCAAGTTCTTCAAAACAGCAGGGTGCCCACTTTTACTGACACAACTGAAAATTTCTTTCCACCAGCCAAAAGCCAAAGAAGGCTAAAAAATAACAAAAACTTCCAAAACCACTATTCTCAGACGCTGAGGGAGTGGGAGAAATGACTAAAGAAGTAAGCATTCATATTCTTAATAAGCTCCAGTACGTATTTTGAAAATCATGGCTTAAAGCAGAGCTATGGTATTCTATGTTTCAGCATTGAGGTGAATTTGCAGTGGTTGGAGACACAGGCATAACTATAGCAATAGAAACATTTTTTTTTCAAAATCCTTAGACAAGGCATTTTGGTTTTGTTGTTTAGTGTTGTTGTTTTTTTTCTCCCTTTAGTGATTGTTACGGCACAAAGTGGGACCTAGTTACACCCTAAAAAAAAAAAAAAAAGTGTGTATTATTGTTTACATTTTAAAGACTAATAAAGTGAAGTATAAGTAACTTTTCCTGAGTCACACAACCAGAAAAATTGATATCTCTATTTGGGAAGTATGTCCATTCAACATCAAGTGGATTCTGCATAGAGTATATTTTTAAAGAATGATTAACTTACATTAGTATCATAGGTAACATGATTTAGGTAACAATGTAACTGAGAATTAATTTTAAATAAAATAATTTCGATAGTCACTTTAAAACATTTGCAATGGAGGAAGTGAAGACTGAGAAATCCTTGTTGGGGTTGGAAACTGGAGGAGTTTGTGAGTCCAACAACAAACCAAAGCAGTTTTAGTGAGGTGGTGAAGACTGAAAACTGAGTAACGTGGCTTCAAGAGCAAATGCTGTATATGAAGGTCTGCTATTAACAAATATAATTTGAAAAGTCTCATTTTGAAGCACTCAAAAACGTTCTGAGAAGATTTACAATTTATTAGGATCTAATAATATCAATAGAACCCACTGTGCTGAAGGAGTCACCTCTCTTTGGAAAGCCAAAAAACGGCACTTGTAACACCAAATGTAGTAACAAAGCCAGGTAGTATGACCTGTGAAGGACCCATAAGCAACATGAAGAGCATGAAGAGCGCAAATAGAGTGAGGAACTAGGGCCCAAGGATTCTGATCTCTCCAAAAACCATCAAGTTAGAAATATTAGAAGTGATATTAAAGAAGACTTTGATAACATTATAGCTATTATAACAGCTCTTAACATAAGCTTAAAATCTTTGACTACAAAGATTGATAAGCTGTTGTCTGATGTCACCTTCCTAACCTTACAGACATCAGCAGGCACTCCTGTGTTTATTCCAGTCACTCCATCGGAATCAAATCCACCTCCAACTTCTACAACTGCGGTCACTCCATTGGGATCAAATCCACCTCCAACTTCTATGACTGAGCGTCCTAGTCACATGGTTACTGCTGCTTCTGCAAATACCAGTGACTGATTTGCAAGATGCTAACTATTCATGTAAGGATGGCATATTCCAGAATACCACATCAATCCAACTAACTATATCAAGGACAATGAAACACCTTTTTTTTTATTTTGATTCCTTTAAAGAAGACAGAATATCTAGTTCCATACTAATTCAAAGATACAGAGTTTGATTTGGTTCTGCAAACAATCATAGGCTTTTTGCTCTGATGAATGTGAATTTGTTTCCTCATTTCTAGATGTCCTACCATTGTCACTAGCATATTTATAACAGCATGCATGTGCACAGCATATCTACTACTGCAGTCAGTGGGCCAAGGACTCGATCCTGCTAAGCAGTTTCATTCTTCTCTTACTATCATATCACAAGCTCTCTGCAATGACCTGCCAAATGTCAGCAAGTTACACCATATTTCAAGTCTTCCCAGAAACGAACCTCACAATATCCAACATCAGTCCATGTGGATACCATCATTAATAACAAAGGGTAACTAAGTGCCATCTTTCAGAGATTCCTACAAGTGTCCAGTGGGCATCACCAATGTATGATGACTTTACTGATTGTGCATAAGACCTCATACCAACTCCTAAGACATATTGATTGCATCCTTCCTGCAGCAAATTCTTCCAATCTGACTAAACCCCTGATATCACTTGGTATTGACTGCTTCCGTTCTCCACTCTGCCTTGTTGCCTTAACCTGCATATTGATCAGTACAATAAGTCATGCTCCATTTAGTTCAGCCAATACAACCTATGTTCTAAGATTGTGAAACAAAGTTCAGTATCAAGACATTAAATTCTTATGTCTATTTACTGTAGTAAAAGGCCCATTGTATGTTTAAGTTCTGAGCACCCATTCCAGTTTCACGATTTATGAACTATCAGTGTGACCTTGAAAAAACCACTTCCTCTACAAAAGCTAGTGCTTTAACAGGCATGATAATCCTTTAATAATTCACTATCGAGGTCACATTTATATAATAAATACATTTTTTAGGGAAAATACATTTTTTAGGGAAAAAAACAACAAAACATTGCAAGGAATACCTTAATCCTTCAAATATCTCATAATCTCACCAATAAATTTAGGGAAAATTAGATTGACTACCAACGTGAAATAAGAAATCATTAAAAGTAGGGTTATCTTGAAGGCCAAACTGATTATCAAACTACGATTATCAAAAAGGTTATTAAAAAGTAACACTCTAAAATTCAGAGAAACGTGGCAGTGTTGGCAGCTGCCTGATTCTGTCTTATCACAAAAACACAAATAAAGATATAAAGATAGATGACAGATAGACAGACAGCTACAAGAGGAAAATGGTACTTTACCCTATCCTAGGCAATTTGTGGCACTTTTAAAACAGCATCAACAACTTCTAGGGCAGGATCCTGGTCTCAGGATCTAGATGTAGTAGTGCAGAGCTGATTAACAAATTGCCTTTGTGTTACTATTGTAGCCTGCTCTGAGTCAGAAATAAAGAGCTCTAGTAAGGAGCTCTGATAGCATAGTGGTTACAAATTGGCCTGTTAATCTCAAGGTCAGTAGTTTGAAACTACCAGCGGTTCCACTGGAGAAAGATGAGGCTTTCTGCTCCCATAATTACAGCCTCGGAAACCCTATGCAGGGTCGCTAGGGGTCAGAGTCAACTCAACGACACTTAACAACAGTAGGGTAGTGTTTATGAGTCGGGCTTCTAATCTCTAAGGTTCGTAGTTCAAAACTACCAGCTGTTTTGTGGGAGAAAGATGAAGCTTTCTGCTCTTGTAAAGATTTACAACCTTGGAAACCCTATGAAGGGTCATTATGAGTCAGAACTGACTCCATGGCACACCACCATGAGTCAGAATTGAGAATTGACTTGATGGCAGTAGGAAAGCCTGAAGAGAGAGATCATTTCTTTTGGATTGCTGAATTTTCTAAACTACTAAAAACAACATGGTTTTAAAATTTAAAAGGTGTGTTTCAAGGTTGTATCCTGCACTATATTTTTTTCAATTTCTAAGCTAAATAAATCATCCAAGAAGCTGAACTATATGAAAAATGTATAATCTTTTATATTTTTATAAGATGGTTATTATCAGAAAAGTGAAAAACAGCAAGAACTGGCAAGGATGTGGAAAAATTGGAGCATTATTTTGCTGTTAGAAATATATCTGTGGAAAACAGTTTGGTAGTTTTTGTTTTGTTTTTAAGTTGACCATAGAATTACTATATGGCCCAGCAATACTAGCCCTATGTACATAAGCAAAAGAATTGAAAACAGGGATGCAAAGAGTTATTTGTACAAAAGTGCTTATAACAGCATTATTTTCAATTCCCAAAAAGGTAAAAATGATAACATATATAATATATTAACAGATGAATGGATACATACAAATATCTATAATGAAGTAATATTCAGTAATAAGAAATTAGGTTTTATTATGTGCTATAACATAAATAAACTGGAAAAAAATTATGCTGAGTGAAACAAAGTACAAAAGGATAAACCACTGTATGACCTCATTTATATGAAATAGCTAAAATAGATAAAGACATGGAGACAATAGTTTATTAAGCAGAGGGGAATTGTGATGTAGTATTGTAGGATAAGCACTGAACTGCTAACCTCACTGTTGGCAGTTTGAATCCACCAGTACCTCCTTAGAAACCCTATACAGTGTCGTATGACTTGGAACCAACTCGATGGTGGGTTTCTGAGACTATAAATCTATTAGGAGGAAAAAGACTCATCAGAATGCTTCATTGAAAACATTTGTTACTTAAAATGTACTACAATTTGTATTGTATTTTACTCTATCCTGTTTTATTCTATTTTAAAAGGGTTACCTTTGAGCCATTAAGTAAATCAGAACACACTAATGTGTTGTAAACAATTCTTACATTAACTGTATAATCTGAGATTAGGAGCTTTGGTGGCACAGTAGGATAAGCATAGTTCTGCTAACTGCAGGTCTACGGTTCAAACCCATCAACCACTCTAATGGAGAAAGCTAAGGTTGCCTATTCTTAAAAGATTCAGTCTTGGAAAATCTAAGGAAAAGTTTTCCTCTGTCCTATAGAATCACTGGACTCATGATGTGACACTAAGATCAGATCAAAGTTGGCTGTTCAAAACCACCATTTGCTACTCAAAAACCCTATACAGTGTCACTATGAGTCAAAACTGACTAGACAACACTAAATAATGACATTAGGTTAGAATTAACTAGATGTCACTGGGATTTTTGTGGATTTCTTGTTCTGTTTTGTTTTTTATTTTGCTATCCTGTTGTTAAGTGCCACTGAGTCAGTACCAACTCATAGATACCCTGTATAGGATTTCCAAGGAGTTGTTGATGTGCCTGAGACACTGATATTGCAGTTCAAAGTGACCTTGCAGTCCAGCGCATTAACTCACAATGCCACACCAGGTCTCCTATACTAAAAACTTGGAAATGGCAGCATTGCTCTTTTTTTTTTAAATCTTTCATTGTGAATTAAGTTAAGGTATACAGATCAGATCATCAGTTTATATTCAACAAATCATAAACACTTCGTTTCACCTTATTGTTTGCATTCCCAATGAATGTAACATCACTTAGTCCATTTCTTCTCTGTTTCTTGTTTCCATTCTTTCTTCTTCCTCAATTCCTCTCAACTTTGTCCTTGGATAAAAGAGGCATCTTTTGTCTTTTGATCTCAAGTGTTTGAACTTTCTATTGTGTGAGTACTTCACTAATGTTGTTCCGCCTACTGGGATCCCTGGTGTGGCAATGTAGGATAAGATCTGGACTGTTAAAGGTTGGCAATTCAAACTCACCAGTCAATTCTCTGGAGAAAGATGAGGTTTTCTGGTACTGTAAATGAGTCAGAATTGGCTTGATGGCTATGAGTTGGAGTCTTTTTAAAGTATAGACCTATATAGCTATATAGTATAGACCTATATTGTGCTTGAGTGATGATTAAGGACAGGGGGTGACTTCAGCTCCAATCCTGAAAGGTGACCAAGGTTCATAGTCTTACAGCTTTACCAGTCTCTACCTGACCAGCAAGTCTGATTTATTTTATGATTTTGAGTTTTGTTTCAAATTTTATCACGTTCTATCGAGGACATTCTAATGTAAGTCCTTTCAGAGTAATTGGCCATGGTATCTGAGACCACCTACCTCCGGTCACGGGGTCATGAAGACTGATATTCTCATGGCCTATTAGTTCATGGGTCTTCAATTTTCATCACTTTTATTTCTTTTGGTTAGGGAAAGACAAATAGTAGGATGTAGAACATTGTCTTTGTAGACTATGTTATTTCAATTGACAATGCTATCCTCTGAAACTATGGTCCTGTGCCCCCCAGAATCAGAAACAAATAAACAAATGTCCTCTGTCAAATATATATATATATATCCAGGAGCTCTGGTAGCGTAGTGGTTACGAATCGGGCTGCGAACCTTAAGGTCAGCGGTTCGAAACTACCAGCCGCTCCGCGGGAGAAAGATGAGGCTTTCTACTCCCGTAAAGATTTACACCCTCGGAAACCCTGTACAGGGTTGCTATGGGTCGGAACCGACTCGACGGCACTTTAACAACAACAACAACATATATATATATATATATTCCTGCTCTTTCTCCCACACTCATTCAACCTGCTTATCTATCTATGCATCAGCCTTCACTGTTACTGCAGGACTGTGTGCACCACAACTATTTACCTCTGTTGCCTTTAACTCTTTCACTCTCTCTGGTCTCTTCTCCTGCCTCCATCTTTTTTTTTTTTTTTTTTTTTTGCCAACTTTCCTCTTATATTTCCTTACCCTTCACCAAAGTTAACACAAGTTTACCTTGTAGCCAATGAATTAGCCATTTTCCCTTCCATTCCTGATAAAAATTTAAAAAATATTCTTTAAGTGTGAACAAATCTTTTCTTGATTTTTACAGTAGTGGTTAATCTCCTGCAATTAGTTCCTATTGTGATTGACTAATTTCACTTAGCAGGTGAAATGTCCTCCATGTTCATCCATGTTATGAGGTGTTCTGAAGATTTAATCTTTAATATTGTATAGTATTCTGTTGTGTTCATGTACCAAAATTTATTTTATCCATTCTTCCATTGATGAGCATATAGGTTGTTTTCATCATTTTGCTCTTATTTGTGTTGTGGCTCTGATTTCTCTAGGATATATAAACCTAGTAGAAGTATTGTTGGATCATATGAAATTATTAATTCCAACTTTTTGAGGACATGTGATACCAGTTTCCATAGTGGTTGCACTATTTCACAGTTCCATCAGCAGTAAAGGAGGATTCCAGTCTCTCCACTCCCTTGGCAATATTTGTTGTTTTCTGTTTTGTGAATTTTATTGCTAATGCTGGAGTGAGATGGTATCTCATTGCTGATTTGATTTGCACATTCTCTAATGGCTAATGATCACAAGAATTTCTACATATGTTCATTCATTGGTAAAGTGTCTGTTTTTGTTTTCTTCCCATATTAAAACTTGGATTACTTGTCTTTTCCTTGTTGAAGTGTTAAAGTTTTCTATAAATTTTAAAGATTAGTCCCTAGTCTGATAGATCATTGCCCTAAAATTTTTTCCTATGCTGTGGGTTTTCTGTTTACTCTTCTAGTGAGCTCTTTGGACACATGTGACTAATTTTTAGGTTGTCTGTGTCATCTACTTTGTCTTCTGCTGTTAGTGTTTATTAGGATCCCTAAGTTTGTCCCTATGTTTTCACTGATGAAAACTTAAGACAGAAACACCAATGAGGAGACCCAGACTCTTCCACTGCCACATCTACTTGCTTACTTTGTATATACTTACGAATTTTATTTTTCCCAAACATTACATGGAAATCGTTCTTATCTGCTACTGTAAACTTGCCACTTGCTTACTAGACTTTTATCTATAGCTATAAAACAATCATAGGATCTCTAATTTTTCCCTTTACTTCAAGAAAGAAATGTTAATGGGCATTTATTAAGCTCTCAATAAATATTTTAAATAAATTAATGAGTGGATATAATTTTGTGGCAATTATCTATAGTTAATAAAAGGTATAGGAGAAATGTTAAAATGTATTGCTGATTTTCCAATGTTTTAAATTTAGACATTTAGTGAGGTTTTCTACTAAATGTCTACATTTAAAATTTGTTGACATATTGCTTAAAAATAAGTACTATTGGTTCTAAAATTACATACCCTAAATTTAGAAAGGATGAATTGGTGCAGTTAAATGCCCACTTTATTTGAGTTCGTTTTTTGGTTTTTTTTTTTTCCCCTGGAGTTAACTCATCAATTTATTTTACTACATCATAGTGGAGAATCAATGATTTGTCTCCATGCTAGTATACACAAAATTTGTATTTCAGTCAAGTTCTATAATAATTAGGTAGGGATATACCATAAATTATTGGCCTCTTCATAGAAAAATTTGATTTTTGAAACAAAAATCATTCAGAACTTTAGAAAAAAGTACATTCACAATATTTGTTTAAGATTTAGATACTCTTCTCTTACAAAGATGATATACAGCACTTACTTTCTGACACCTATATGATGCACTAGACATCGTGATCTCTCAAGTCTGAACAAGCATTAACTAGCAGCGGTATTCTCTAAATCAAGCGAGTACAGTTTTGCTAAAGGTAATACAGAAGTGGCTACAATCATACATTGATAGAGAACTTCCAGAGGTTCAAGTTGAATTCAGAAGAGGC
>NW_006408527.1:38037584-38039942 GCF_000296735.1 Chrysochloris asiatica | reverse complement strand
ATGGCACCTGACAACAACAACAACTGTGGTTTAAGTGGAGTCTTGGTGACTTAGGATTTTCTAATGCAGTTATCCTCATTTTGTAGGCTATGCTCATAATTGATAAGATTTTTAAGGATGGTACTCACTTTACAGTTGTCATTTAAAAGGTAATTGTTGTTTTTAAGTGCCATGGAGTTGGTTCTAACCCATAGAGACCCTGTATCAGGATTCTGAGGCTGTAATTCTTTGTAGGAACAAAAAGCCTTGTCTTTCCCATGTGGAGTAGCTGAAGGGCTCAAACTGTTAACACTGTGTTACACAGTCCAGTGTTTATCCTCTAGAACCGCCGAGCTGCCATAATAAAAGGTAACCAATTTTAATTATTAAAAACATTAAGCTACACTACATAATTGTTATTTGTAAACACTCGGGGTCTTCTATTTGCTTTATTTTAAAGCAGCAGTTTCTAATTCGCCCTCATCTCCAACCATGGTAACATACACACAAATGTTAATTTAGCAGTTGTGAACTGCTAGAGAGATAAATTAAAATAGGTGAGGCCACATAACATTGACCACCTTCCTAAATACTCCTCTTTCCACAGCCTAGACATACTGTAGTCCCTCCCATTGTACACAGTGTAAAACTCACTGCTTTAAAGAACAATTACATTTAAATTTAGAAAATTCTACAAAGTTTCAAAAACAAATAATTTCTAGAAACCATTTTTACCTTATAAATTCCCAGATTTCAAAACTACTTCCTATAGTAAATTCATTGGAGCTCTCTAGCGATGCTCTAGGATAAGCACTTAACTGTTAACCACAAGGTTGGTGGTTCAGACCTACCAACTGCTCTTCAGAAAGCCTGTAAGGATTACTATAAATCAGAACAGACCTGATAGCACTTAACAATGTAGTCATTTATTATGTTGGTTGCCATCTTATTACACTATAACTAACAAATTCCCCTGTTATTCTTATAACTAAATAACATATTGTCTGAGTGCATGAAAATATTTTATTTGCTAGTCATTCTAATCACCTGAAACTAAGTCAGCTGTACCCAAAGATTTTCTCCTCTCCATCACTGTAACCTAACACTGTCATATAGACAGGAGAGATCCAATTTCCAAAAGAATTACTAATGATGCCTTCTTTCATGAATAACATTTTTCTGGGTCAAATAGCAAATTGGTAAATCTAGGCCTATGCAGAACTTGATTCTTTTATTCTTTCTTGTGAGCGACAGTGAGAACATTTCTTCATAAACTCTGCTCCTCTTTTGTGCTATTCTGGCCGTGGTGCTCTTCCTTAGCTGTTGCCCATCAATCTCTTTTGCACCAAACATCCATGCTATTGATGTTCTCCATCCACAGTTAACACAGCATCACAAACCACCTGTGCCATTTTATACATAGGATGAACCAGCTTCTTTCACATGCTCTCTACTCACAAATCATCTTTGCCTGCCTTGCCTGTTTTAGATCAACAGGACTTAGCTTCTTTTGGTCTTTATGAAAACACCTACTCTCTTACATTTTTGCTCTTTTAAAGTGGATGCTGTAAGACAAGCACTGGACTTCAAAACACAAGTTTGTGGTACAAAACCATTGTCTCTCTTCAGAATCACTATGAGTCAAAAATGACTTGATGTTACCTAGCACCAACAACAAACGTAATTCCAAGCTAAATTCTATACTGCTTGAGCTCAGAATTTTATAGGACCACCCCTCTTACGTAACATACATACTTATAGAAGGTTGGGTTAAACTTTGTTCATGTTATATCCTGAGCCCTTACTTCTGTTGATATATAAACTCAGTTAGTGAGTCTTCTATATGGCCAGTCTGCTTCATTGAAAGTGACTTTCACTCCAACAGCATCTTTCAGATTCTCCTAAAATTTAGATTTGTTTGATAACATTTGAAGATTTGCAGACAATAAAAATATGAAAAGTATTTTATTGTTATTGTTGTGTTTACCTACTTTATATCTCACTCTTATGGTACTATTTGTCTCAGATATTGAAAAATTATTATTAAATCCCTCAGCTTCTCAGAAACACTGTAAAGGGTCGTCATAAGTTAGAACTGACTTGAGGGTCCATAATAGTGGTTGTAAATGAAAAAAGTAGGCATATTATGCTGGAAGGTACAAGTCTAAACACAAATCTAATAATGTTTTGCATATATTTTACATGATATTGAAACAGACTTTTGTTTTTTTCTTTATTTTAATGTGGTTATTTTACTATTATTATTACTATTGATTTTGCAATATACTATTATTCTGATTTTCAAAACTGGCCTGCCATTGTTTTCAGGTAGTTAATTGAATGTTGGAGTCCTGGTGTGGTGCTGTAGGATAAACATTC
>NW_006408527.1:38025447-38036524 GCF_000296735.1 Chrysochloris asiatica | reverse complement strand
GAAATAGAGGAAGACCCCCAGTGAGATAGATTGGCAAAATGGCAGCATCAATGGGCTCATGTGTGGCAAACATTTGAGGTTGGCCCAGGATTGGTTTCATTCTGTTGTCCATAGGTCACTATGAGTCAGTACCAATTCAATGGCACCTAACAACAACAACAATATGCATTATGAAGTTGCTCATAATTAAGAGTTAAAACGTAAACTTTTCTCCGGTTTACTTTCTGTTCCCTTGAAAACTGAGTTCATTTGAAGAGATAAACATGGATCTCAGATACGATTTTCAAAAGAGTTCCCTAAGAAATTGTAAAACATTTTCATAGCCATATGTTTATGTCCTTCCTCCTATTTGTGCAAATGTGAAGTTGAGTATCCATCCAAAAGGGGCTGTTGTCTTTTGCAGTCCTAAACATAGGGTATAATGGTTTTCTCATTAACTTTTTGCTATCTGGTATGACACTGTAGGATTGGCTCTGGACTGGTAACTGCAGGTTCACACTCACCAATCATTCCTTGAAAGCCCTATATAGAGGGTCACTATTGCTCAGAAACCACTCAATGGCACAGAAAAATAACAACAATAAAATAATATTTTACTAACTGACTCATAATATTTAAATGTGAAGTTTTTTCCTTATAAGTGGTTACAGTGCAAACCTAGTGTCACAAACAGAAATGCTTATAGAACCAAGAGGTGAAAATAATTATGTAGAGTTGGCTGGATAAAGAAAATCCATGTGCCAGAAATATAATATATTTTATAAATTTGCTAATTATATTTTAATATATAATAATATAACATGACACTATTTAATCAAAAATTTAAACATATATTCAAAATCTGCTATATAGGAATTTTATGTTTCTTTTGTACTGTATTGCTCATTTCATTTTGATCCTGAAATTTTATTTTTTGAACTAATATGTTAATATAAGGATGGATAATAAGTAGTGATATTTAGTATCTGGCCACACATACATGTCTGTCAGTTTATCCTGTTGTGATAGCTTATGTGATGCTTTGATGCTGGATGTTATACTACTAGTCAATTCTTTGTTTTTCACCAATGCCTTTATTGCAGCTTGGCCTTCTTCTTTCAATAACATTGGTTCTTATTCATATGCAACCTCTTGAAATGGTTGAATGTCAACCAGCTATTTTTGGTACAGTGATTCTTGACTCTGTGCATTCCTCCCATCTTCTTTTAAAATTTTTGTGCTGTTCAATATTTTGCCCATAGAATCTTTCAATTTTGCAACCCAAAACTTGAAATTTTTCTTCCATTCTTTTAGCTTGAGAAATGCTGACTGTATTCTTCTCTTGGTTTTCTAACTCCAGGTCTTTGCACATTTCATTAAAATACTTTGTCTTCTTAAACTGTTCTTTAAATTTTTCTGTTCTCTTTTTCTTTATCATTTTTTCCATTGGTTTCAATTCTTCTACATTAAACACAAGTTTCAGAGTCTCTTCTGACATCCACAATGATCTTTACTTTCTGTGTGTCTTTTTAATTACCTTTCTGCATTTTTCATGTTTGATTTTGATGTTATCTCACAACTCCTCTGTGTTAATGTTTAATGTTTCAAACCACCAAGATACAAAGAAAAGACACAACTACAGACAGTATTGAATCCACAGATTATCAGTGTTTTACATTTCCTCAATTAGACTTTCCCTTAGGTGAGTTCCATTGCATGCATTCCTTTCTCTATTTCTAGTGCACAATTTTTGGTCATAATTTTGCACAGTCATTAATATACATTTTGATTTCTTATGTGATCTTCTTGGTTTAGGTTTTCACACATCCTATTGGTATTATTTTGTATTTTAAGGATTGATAAGGTTCTCTGGTATATCTAATTCTCTTAATACTTCAATGGTCTTTTATTCCCCACAGTGAATTCAGTCATCTAGAGATATTTCAAATATAGCTATCTGGTCAGCTGATTGCAAGAGATCCATATGTTTGCCCATTTCAAAGACAGGTGACCTAACAGAATGTGGACATTATCAAACCATCTCATAATATCACACGGAAGTAAAATTATGCTGAAGATAATTGAAAATGGTTGGAGTACTACATAGACAATAAGTTATTGTAAACTCAAGTCAGATTCAGAAGTAAACTTGGAACTAGGGATAATACTGCTGATGCCAGATGGATCTTTACTGAATACAGAGAATACAACAAAGGTGTTACTTGTGCTTTATTGACTATGCAAAGGCTTTTGACTGTGTGGCTCATTACAAACTATTGATAATATTGGGAAGAATGGGTATTCCAGAGCAATTAACTGCATGTATGAAGAATTTGTACATAGACCAAAAGGCATGCATGTGAACAGGACAAGGGGTTTAAAATCAGGAAGGGTATGCATCAGGATTGTATTCATTCATCATATTTATTGAATATATATGCTGAACAAGTAATCTGAGAAACTAGATTGCATGAAGAAAAATGTGGCATCAGGATTAAAGTTAATATATTAAGAACTTATCATATGCAGATGGGAATCATGGTGTGGCTCTATGGGTTAATGTGCCAGACTGAAAAGCCATTTGAACTGCAAGGTTGGCAGTTCAAACTCACCCGCAGCTCCTCAGAAACCCTATATCAGGTTGCTGTGGGTCAGAACTGACTAGATGACACAACATTGCTTGCTGAAAATGAAGGGGACTTAAAATATTTACATTTATCGATGAAGATCAAAGAACACATCCTTCACATCAGCCTGCACCTCAATGTAAAGAAAATAAAAATGATCAAAACTGGACCAACAAATAATATCATGATAAATTGAGAAAACACTGATGTAGTCAAATACTTTATATTGCTTAGATCTAAAATTAACAATCACGGAATAAGTCAAAAAAATCAAAAAACACATTACATTAGACAAATCTGCTGCACTAGACCTCTGTAAAGTGTTCAAGAGTAGCCATATCGGTTTGAAGACTAAGGTGGCTCTGACCCAAGCCATGCTATTTTCAATATCATGTGAAAGTTGGACAATGAATACGGAAGACTGTAGAAGAATTATTTATAGTGCTGTGGAAAAATATAAAAAATACCATGGACTGTCAAAAGAACAAACAAATCTCTACGAAAGAAGTATAGTCAGAATTCTCCTTAGAAACTAGGATGGTGAGACTGTTTCTCAGACTGTGGACATGTTAAATAGAAGGGACCAGACTCCGGAGAAGGACATCATACTTGATTAAGCAAATGATCAGTAAAAAAGAGGAAGAACCTCAAAAAGATTGATTGGTACAATGGCAGCAGCAAGGGTCTCAAGCATAAAAACAATTGTAAAGATGGCTCAGAACTGGGCAGTGTTTTGTTCTATTATGTATAGGGATGCTATGAGTAGGAACTGAGGAATGTCACATAACAGCAACATATATATGGAGTCCTCATATAGTACCATAGAATAAACACTCAACCTCAAGTTCTGTTTGAACCACAAGGTGGGCAGTTCAGACTCACCTGCCACTCCACAGAAACTCTATACAGGACTGCTATGAGTTGGAACCAGCTCGTCAGCACTAAACAAAAATAACAGTATGTATCTTATTACATATTATATGCACATATATTAACATGCCTTACAACCAATTCTGTGCTCAGTACTGTCTGAACATTTATGAATGACTATTTTTTAATGTCAAATTTTATAATTTCAACTGTCTATGCAGGTGGAATGCAATGAAAACTCTTGGATAACTGTTGTTGTCTTTGTATTTGTTCTTTATCTCAGTGATTAATATACCACGGATTAATTTTGTAATTATAGAGAAAGGAATGGCTTATTGAAGAGAAATCTAGATTTAATATTTACTTGAAATGACTATGAAATATCTAATGATAATATCAAGATGTTTTGGATATGACTAGAATTAAAAGGAGAGTTAATGATGCAGAAATAGCATAGTGGTTTCAACAAATAAATAGTATACATATATATTCATTGAACTAGATAAGTGTAGTAGCAAACTCTTTGAGGAGGTATGAGGTAATACAATTCAGTACAAAACTTTACATAGGAGCAAGTAAGGATCTATCATTGTAATAGAAATGAAGGCAGAACAAATGGTTATAGATGCAGACAGTTTACGAATGTTGGCAGTCAAACAAATTTCCTTTGAGAGTGCTCTAATTTTCATGTCAAATGAGAAGCAAAATCATTCACTGGTGGGAAAGGATACAGGTACACCTGAGGTTTGAGAAGAAAAGAGAAGTTGTGAAATAGTCATATATGAAACTGGAATATCTATCAACTAAGGGAATATAGATAGTAACAAGTTCTGCAGAATTCTTTGAACTTTGAGTCACATATTTCAAGCAAAGATTCTTACAATTGTATATTTAACAGTTTTAATGAAGATGCAAAGCTGATGAACTATTGAATTTATGCCAAAATAGGGATTTTTCCAGAGAGTTGTGATGTAAAGAAAGAAAGAAAGCTGAAGACTTAATGGAAGGTGTTGCTGTTCTTGCTAAGCGCTCTTGAGTTAGTTTCAACACATAGATAGTAACCCTGTATAGGGTTTCTGAGGATCAGCTGGTGGGTTTGAATCACTGACCTGGTTTGTAGTTCAGTGGTAATCATACAGTGCCACAGTGATTAAATAATCATAGATTATAAAACCTAAGCAAAGTAACAAATAAATGAGAACTTGATTGAACAACAGAAAGTCAAAACAATATAGAATCAGTTGTTTGGAGGTCCTAATGGGGAAGAAAATTTGGTAATTGAAGTGCTAAAACAAATGAGTCAAGAAGTAGACAATCATGGTACAATACAAAAAAATGAGGTTTGAGAAAAAGTACAAATACCAGAATGCACAAAACATATGCTATGAATATTGAAGTAGGATGATTTTAAAAAACATAATAAAGCAAAACAAACAAACAGTAAACAACCAAAAAGCAACCATCAAGTCAATTCTGACTCATAGTAACTCTCTATATAAGGTTTCTAAGACTATCAGTTTTATAGGTTCAGATAGCCTTCTTTCTCCTGCAGAGCAGCTGGTGAGTTTCAACTGATAACCTTGCCATTACCCACATCATCAACAGGGAATGTAAAGTAGTTTGATAGGGGAAGAATAAACCCATTGTTATGGATGACAAGTTCAAGAAATGAAAGACCAAGCAATAGGTGTATTTGAGGAGGAAAAACAAAACACTGAGCTAAATGCTAAGATCTAAATGGTAAGGGAAAACAACCGACTACAAATTATTTAACTCTTAACCAGTTAAGGCATCCAAATAAACTATGGGTGATGTGTTTTAAAAAATCATCACGGCAGATGTAAAAACAGTATTGTTGAACAAGTGGTTAGTATTAAAAAGGACATGTACCTCACTTACACACCTTATAGTAAATATGGTGTGGGATAACTGCAGTTCCTACTTAAGAGGAAAAAAAACTGTCATTTTGGAGATCTAGTGTTATCAGAAAATTTAACATAAAATTGATCAATAGGATTTAAGAGAGAACAATGTTATATAATATAGTATTACACACACATACCTAACAATGACACAGAGCATAATCAGACACTGCAAAATACCTGAGGACATAATTTCTATCAATGTGGTTGGATGGTCAGGTTGTTGAAACAGTAGAAATTCTTGTGCACATTCTCTATAATTTTATGATTATTTCTAAACTTCTATAAGAAATCATCTTTAGGAAAACGGCATAATCATAATTTTATGAATGCTATAATCAGAATAGCATCTTCTAAACCTCAGTTTTCAAAACTTATTCCAAAAATCATGAGAATCATCTGCAATCTTATTAGAAATACAGAATATCAGGTCATTCCAGAGATGTAATTAATTGGCCTGTGCATTTTAACAAGACCCCTAGGTGATTCATGGACCCTAAAGATTAAACAGCATCATTATAATTACTCAATTAATATACTACAGTAAATATTTTCAATATTTTTCTGCTTGCCACATCTTTCACTGTTCCTCTACCTATTCTTTTCATTTACTAATACTGCTATAGAGCTGTCCTCATCTGAGATACGGTGAAATTTATGAGGGTAAGTAAAAACATATTGCTATGGTAGCGTAGTGGTTACGAATCGGGCTGTGAACCTTAAGGTCAGCGGTTCGAAACTACCAGCTGCTCTGTGGGAGAAAGATCAAGCTTTCTATTCCCATAAAGATTTACACCCTCGGAAACCCTGTACAGGGTCGCTATGGGTCAGAACCAACTCGATGGCACTTAACAACAACATCAACAACAGCTAAGGTTCCAGATTATATATGAATGGGTTTATTACAAACAAAACATGTTCAAACATGCCTATGCAATCAGTGGATGTGTGCATACAAGTTCATTCAGTAAGAAACCTGCCTAGTCTCATTAGGGTGGCAACATAAAAAGGTCCATTCAAAACAGTGGTTTCTGAGGAAATGTGGTGAACCAGTTAAATTCTAGGACTCACAGTCAGCTCTAAAGGTTCGAAGTTTATAGTTAACAATTCTTGGGATTCCAAAGTAGTGACCTTGATAGGTTTTCTCAAAGAACACAGGATGATCACAGGTGCTTACTACAAAGAATATTTAGGAAAATAGAGGACTGCAATGGTGAGAAAAACGCCAGAAAACTTGCACTGAGGAATTTTTTGCCACATGACAATGTACCTGATTATTCCTCCATGGCAGACAGGGCTGTTCTATGAGAATTTCATTGGGAAACCAATCCAATCCATCCCACAGCCCTGATCTTACCCCTTCCACAAATTTTATTTTTTGTTGTTGCCAAAATTCAAGGAACATAATTTGATTTCCTCAAGGATGCCAAAACTGCCCTTTTGACTTACTATAAATCAAAGCTTACATAATTCTTTGGGGAAGGCTTAGAGAGATGTAAACACTGCCTTCAGAAATGTATAAAAGAAGAATAATAGGTTAAGAAACAACAGTTTCATATTTCTATAGTTTGCTTAATAAAAGTTTATTTGATTTTATAGCAATACTTTTGAATTTACTCTCATTGACCTCACTTTGTGATTCAATGTCAGTACACCTCTGATTTTAGTTCAGCTTTGACCTTTCAATGCAGTGACAGTTGAATAGTTTTGCTGTTTTCTGAAATACAATGGCACTCATTTATGAGGAAGTTTCAAAGAGTTCACGGAAAACCCACTTATAACAAATGAGTCATTCTTCTCGTTCCTCTTCTTGGAAAGTTTACATGTTTATTCTAGAGCTTATCCTTATATTTACAGATTTGAAAAAAATACTCTTAACTAAAAATTTTCATGTTTAGAATTTTCTATCTGTTTTATCAGGGTTTTGACTATCCTGTAATGTCTGACTGTTGCTTGTACGACATTTTCTCCTTTTTCCTTCTTTCCCCTCTCTCTCTTTTTTTTTTAGTTGCATTACTTGTCATAAGAGGACATAATGGTAGAGAATGTAAATGCTTGGCTGGTAACCAAGTCAAAAGATTTGCGATTAGAACCAAACTGAGAGGCATAGCAGAAGAAATACCTGAAAGTTTGCTTCTACCAATTTTACAGCAAAGGAAGCATTATGTCGCAGTTTTACTCTGCCACATAGAGTCACTATTGGTTGGAACCAGCCCACTGGCACTCAACAACTGCATTACTTGTCATAATATGTAACACTGATATAGTAAACTTTCAGTAATTAGCTTTTTGTTTTAGATGTGCATTTATGTACTTTAAAATGAATGAAGTTTTTTCTGTTATCATTGGAATTCAAAAAACTCATGCAAGAGGAGATTTCTCAAGAAAGGTTAATGTGTGAAGAATTCTCTTATGTTAAAATATATATAGTATAGTCTTGATATTTGGAGGACAGCTAAGTCTGAAGGGGAAAAACCAGGGCTGTAGTAGATTGGATGGGGTAAGTTTTCCCAACTAACTCTCATTGGACAATCCTTAGCACCTTTAAACAATGAGCAGGTGCTAATGTAAAACAACTCCTTGGTAAAAATTAGTCCTTTGGAATCCTATCAGTAGAGTTGCCAAAACCTTCAGACTGAAGCTGAAGAAAATTAAAACAAGTCCACACAAGAGTCAAAATACAATCTAGTGTATTTTGTCAAATGAGACCTCAAGGAAGAAAAAAAACAAAAGTAAAGCATTAAAGTCAAATGTACAAAGACCTGGAGTCAGAAAACCAAAAGGAAAAAACACAAAACACATTTTTCAAGCTGAAAGAATGAAAGAAAAAAAATTTAAGCCTCAGGTTTAAATATTGAAGAATTTTATGAATAAAATATTGAATGACCCTAGAAGCACCTAAAACAGATGGAAGGAACACAGACTCACTGTACCTAAAGACTTGGTGAACATTCAATTATTTGAGGAAGTATCATATGATCAAGAACCGATGGTATTGAAAGAAGTAGTCCAATTTTCACTGAAGGCATTGACAAAAATAAAAAGTCTACAGAATTTGATAGAATACAGAATACCAATCGAAATGTTTCAACAACTGCTGGAGGTGCTCACTAGTGTATGTCAAGAAACTTGGAAGACAGCTACCTGACTCACTGACAGGAACATGAGATCCTTCTCTAGAGACTGATCCTTCCTGATAATATGTCCTGAGTATGAGAGATGAAGTCTGGTCATCTTAGCTTCCAAGGAACATACTTGCTGTACTTCTTCAAACACAGATTTCTTTGTTCTTCTGGCAATCTGAAGCACTTTTAATATTCTCCTCCAATACCATAACTCAAATGAATCAATTCTGCTATGGTTTTCCTTATTTACTGTCCATTTTCACATGCATATGTGGTTACTTAAGTCACCATGGCTTGGGTGAGGCGCACTTTAGTCCTGAAACTGATATCTTTGCTCTTCAACATTTTACACTGAATGTAAATGGGCTAAATATTCTAATCAAGAGACATAAAAAGCAGAATGGATAAGAAAACAATTCTTCAATATATTGTCTAAAAGAGACATATGAAAAGATGGAGACAGCCTAAATGACCATCAACAGAAGAATGGCTTAACAAACTTTGGTACATACACATAATGGACTACTACAAAACAAGGAACAATAATGATGAATCCGATCGGTGAATCATCTCACATCATGGTTGACTCTGGAGGAAACTATGAAGAGTGAAATTAGTTAATTATAAAAAGAAAAACGTTATATGAGACCAACATTTTAAAAAGTTAAAAATAGACGTTTTCTTGATAAAAGAAACAATCTATGATATTTACAAGGGGGGGAGATTATTTTTCATGGGCATGGGATAGAGGCTGGTGGTGGTGGTTATGTGCCATGGAGTCGGTTCCGACTCATAACGACCCTGTACAGACAGGGTTTCCGAGGCTGTAAATCTTTACAGGAGCAGAAAGCCTCATCTTTCTCCCGTGGAACAGCTGGTAGTTTTGTACTGCTGACCTTGTGGTTCACAGCCTGATTCCTAAACACTATGCTACCAGAGGGTAGACACATGTTAACATGGGTGACAGGGCAGGTATAGAACAAGAAGGAAATTAGCAGAGGAAAGATGAAAATAATGGGAGCTACAGGGAGGAATGCAATAATTAAAATGAAGAGATGTAAAAGCTGTTTACTGTTGGTACAAGGAGGGGATTACAATCATGTAATGAGGCAAAGTATGTGATTTATTGAATATAAAATTAATGATCTGCTCTGTAAAACTTGATTGAATTCATAATAAAAAGTTTGAAAAGCAACAAAAAAATATATTTGGTGAAACTCTGTCTTATACTTTGGACACATTGTCAGTAAAGAAGGGTTCATGAAGAAGAACAGCATGCTTGATAAAGTGGAGTTCTGAAAATGTATACAATGGAATAATAAACCAATCACAAACAACCAAGCAAAACTACTGCCAAGTTAGTTGACCCTGACTCATAACCACACTAAAGGACAGAGTAAAATGCCTCTAAGGCCTGGACCCCAAGGAGCCCAACTCTCCAGCCACTCCTCCGAAACTTTATACAGGGTTGCTATGAATTAGAACCAACTTACTGGCACTTAACAACAACAACATATCTTTATGGAAGCAGATAGCCTTACTATTCTCCTGTGGAGGACTGGTGGGTTCAAAATCCAACCTTGCAGTTAGAAGCCTAATGTTTAAACCCTCGGAACTACCAGTGTTCCTTGAAATTAATAAAGACTTGGTTAAAATCCTAACTTAAAACATTCTAGCTAGTTATATAATATTGTTTTTTTCATCAGGAAAACTGGAATCAGTGAGGATTCTATTGTTGTTATCGTTGTTGTGTGCCATTTCATAGTTGGTTCCAATTCATAGTGACCCGGTATAGGGTTTCAAAATCAGCTGGTGGGTTTGAATTACTGACCTTTCAGTTACTAGTCCAAGGAGCTCTGGTAGCGTAGTGGTTACGAATTGGGCTGTGAACCGCAAGGTCAGCAGTTCGAAACTACCAGCTGTTCCGTGGGAGAAAGATGAGGTGTTCTGCTCCCGTAAAGATTTACAGCCTCAGAAACCCTGTACAGGGTTGCTATGGGTCGGAATCGACTCAACGGCACTTAACAACAACAACAACAGTTACTAGTCCAGTGTCTATCCTACAGCACCAAACCAGGGCTTGAAGATTATATTAGTGAATACAAAACTGAAAAATGTGTCAAGTACCTTTCATTTGGCAAATATTCATCATGATGACTAATAGTTAAACATTTAAAAACACACACTTAAAATGTTAAAATTATCCGTAGGTAAAAAACAAATAACAGCAAAGCTTAAAAAGTCAATGCTTGTTTTTCACATTTATTCAAACTCCCATCTGTTACATTTCAGTACCTTGGTTATTGATTTGTTTACATGGTCCTTCCCAGGGGAGGACAACACACAACTTTCTTAAACTTCTCCAAAACCTATTATCACTCAATCTCATTTTGCAATCATGAATCTATCATACATTTTCTTGTACAGTTTATTCCCATTTGCAAATGAACATTTCTAGTCAAAATATATCCTTTTTGATACTTGTTTTCTGTAAAAGATGTGTTATGCTTATTAAGGGATGATATTATAGGTATAATAATAATAATAATTATAG
>NW_006408527.1:38021129-38023080 GCF_000296735.1 Chrysochloris asiatica | reverse complement strand
TGATTGACTACTACAAGAACAAACAAGTTGTTTGCTGGGGAGCCATCAAGGCAAGTAATCAAGCCCCTTCAGGACAAACCCATCCTCCAAGACTGAAACTGAAAGGGAGCACACAAGTAGGCATGTAAGCTTACTGGTGACCACGTTGGTCTATTGGTAAGTGGAAGAGGGGCAAAGGCAGCAATGAAGAAATGGGCCACGTTTCATAGACTCCTATTGACCTGGAGATAAGACAGAGAAGAGGAATGGTTGGTTGGTTCAGAGTGTGGTGAGATCTGGAGACTCTAAAGTCCATGGTCAAGGACATAGCCATGGAGGGCTAGAGATGAGAATGAAGCATCCAGCTGATATGAAGTGAGGGGAGATGCACAAGAACACCCAAAGTTGAAGATTATACCCATTTGACCTAGCCTCGATGCCTTGATAATCAGAACTCAACTAAAGGAAGATAAAAAATAGTTTTTGAGAAAGGAAATGAGTATAAATTGCTACAATTTGATGAACTTGACCTACATGGATGGGTGTAGTAGCTCCAAATTCCAAAATGAGAGGGAACAAGTCTTCACATCAACTATCAATCCTATCCTCTCTGTATATAGATAGGGATGGGCCACTTAAACATTGGCTATGTAAAATGAGGGGGTGATAAAGGCACAAAGTGACTGGCTTACAAGTTTTCAAGAGGCAGTTTAGTTTAAGAGTGTGTGAGAGGAATATAAAGTTCCCACCAAATAGTCTTCACCTTGTCTAGATGGTTCTGGAAAAAGAGATGGAGATAAGATTCTTATGATTCAATAGTGAGCAATTGTTATCATGTTTAATTGTGACTGTCACAATTGTAAAGGTTTTGTAACAAAAATAGGGGAGTAGTTAATCTTACAGTCCAGAAACAGAGGACTCAAGGGAGAAGAGCATGAGTGGAATTCGGGACCCTATCCTGAGAAGCAGTGACACCAGAGATGCAGGCAGGGATGAGGACATGGAAAGAGACAAGAGCTGAGGACTCTAGACTCATGGAAAGAGAGGAACTGAGAGCTGGTGGCCAGAAGGCAGGCTTGCAGAATGTGCCTTTTAGTTGTTTAAATTATTGTATATTCCTGAGTGTTTCCTGTACATCTCTGCCCACCCCCCCCCACACACACACACATACAAAAAGAAATACAGAGGACGTGGAAGCAAATACTGTTGAATTATGGTGAACAGAGGAGATTGCAATCATTGCAATGAAACTATGGTGCAAAGCTGAAGTTCTCCCATGTAAACTATCACTCAGTTCACAATTAAAAAAAAAGGAAGGAAGGAAAGAAAGAAAGAAAGAGTCAAAATAGGAATGAGATCATTTTTACACTTACTTGTCAACATACATAATTATCAGAGAAAACTTTTGGGATATTGGTATTTGATTAAGAAGCTTGGATAAAACATACAATACTTACAGATATTGTTGTAGATGTTAAGTGTCATTAAGTCGGTTGAGACCCTTAGTTATCCTATGTAGGGTTTCTGAGGTTGTAAATCTTGGCAAGAGCAAAAAAGCCTTACCTTTCTCTATTAGAGCAGCTGGTGGGTTCAAACCTTGGACTTAAAATTCACAGTACAGTTCTTATCCTACAGAGCCTCTGTACTTTCAACAAGTATAGTACAGTGGAGGAAAACTAAACCTATTTCTTGAAAGCTCCTGAAAATTCAAGCTTGTAACATCAGGCTATGGGTGGTAGATAAGTGGACATGTAAATGGAGGTTTAACTGAAAATAAACAGACGAATCTATCAATCAGCATACTTCAAAACATCCACATTAATCACATATTACAAATAAAAATATTAGTGCAAAGAGAGAGAGTCATAGGCTAGATTAAGGAGAGAATAATTCAAGATACTTTCCAAGCTGCAACACTCTTTAGATTTCAAGAGATTGGCAAGTATCCAGAAAAGAAAAAAAAAAAAAAAAA
>NW_006408527.1:38010908-38021029 GCF_000296735.1 Chrysochloris asiatica | reverse complement strand
CCCGTAAAGATTTACACCCTTGGAAACCCTGTACAGGGTCGCTATGGGTCGGAACCGACTCGACGGCACTTAACAACAACAACAACAACATTATAGGTATGGATAGCAGGAATTTAGGAAACTGATCAATAGCAACTAACAAATGTGAAAAGGGAGCAGTAGTTGTTCAGTGGTAGAGCTCTTGCCTTCCATGTAGTAGACCCAGTTGATTCTTAACCAACGTATCCCATGTTTGTCAGTTGTGGTTTGTTTGTTGCTATGATGCAAAACAGCAGCAATTTCAGTAAAGATGGACTAAGAACAGTCTGAAGATCTATTGTTGACAATCTACCAAAAAACTTTACGTATCCTGTAGTCTGATCTGCAATGGCACAGGACAAGGCACAGTTTCTTTCCATTGTGCAGCTAACAAAACAACAGAGTGAAATATCTTTTCCAGTGATTGAGTGTCTTGAATGTCTCAAATTTGAAGCAAAATGATCTGCTCCATGATATATGGCAAACCCATTCTCTGTGGTAGTGGTACTTGGTGACCCTGTAAAGGATTTCTGAGGCTCTAAAGCTTTATGGGAGCAGAAAGCCTCATCTTTTCCAGTGGTGGATTCGAACTGCTGACCTTGGTTTTAGCAGCCTAACTAATGACCACTATGGCATCAGGGCTCCGAATTCTCTGTAACCAACAGGTGTTTCCAAGGACAGGTAAAAATGAAAAGTAAGAAATAAAGAAAAACAGGTAAGAGACTATGAATATAAAAGATTTAATTGTAAATTGCAAATTTGTTTTTGAAGAGCTTTCTTGGAATTCTTTGTTATACAATCCCGGATTCATTCTGAAGACCTTTAAAAGAGTCTAACAATCATAAGAACAATAAAGTGGGCCTATTCTAAATTGCTATTTTAAGTAGGTATGTTAAATGAGACATGAAGATATATACAAGTAAATAATAAGCAAAGTCAAGATTTGCATTCAGAGAGGGAAGATACACTTTGCGTATTTAAATTGTTTTGCTTGGCTAAAAAGCACGAATATTATAAAACCAATTAGGCATGGCCCTATGTTTGCTTTTATTTTTGTTTTTTGTTTTATGGTTCTTAGAAACTTTTTGTTGTGATTATTTAAGGAAAAGTTTACAGAGCAAATTTGTTTTCTATTCAACAATCATACCCATTTTTATTCATGGCATTGATCTGATTGCAATCCCCACAATGTAATAGCATTCTTCCTATTTCCTCCCTATGTTTACCATTTTAATTTGTCCTTCTTTCCAATCCCTTTCTGAATACTGAGCATTATCACTGGGCAAATGCTGCTTTTTTGATCTGGTATGGTTGATTGCTCTAAGGAGTGTGTACCTACCTGATGTTGTTGCTCACCTAAAAGGCTAGTCTAATGTCTGTCTGAATGTTGAGTCATGGGGGTGAGTACTGTTCCAAGATTGAAAGGGAACAAAAGACCATTGACTCAGGGGTTTTACCAGTTTTTATCAGACAAGACGGCCTGGTCTTCATGCTTTTGAGTAGTGTTTTCCATGTTTTTCCACTCTATCCATGACCTTCTTTTGTGATCAGAGCTGTCAGCAGTGAATGACAGGCACCATCAATCTTTTTGGTCTTAGGGTTATGGTGGTTGGGGTTCACAAATCAGTCTCTTTGATTTTATTCATTCTTACCTCCTCTAGAAGGGGAGAGACCAATAATTGTACTTCATATGGTTGCTCCAAGCTAAGACTCCAGTTGTTACTCACAAACTAGTATGTAGAACATTGCCTATGTCATGCCAATGGACCTTGATGTCCACAAGACTATGATCCTAAGGCCCCAGGACCAGCAACTCATTCCCTAAAGATATTTGTGTTCATACCTAAGAAAAGAAGTTTTCAAAATGTTGTCCCCTCTGCTTTTTTATACGAATACATTTATAACATGCACACACATACACATATAGAAATATTATCTGCTAAACTAATTTATTGTTGTGAATATAGTCCTGCTCATCTACCCATGTTTTAGCTAGCTGAAATATTATAGAACTTAATGTACCTTTCAATATTACAAGCCATAAATAATTACTACATGGTGGACAGTTCAAACACAACAGCTGCTCTGTGAGAGAAAGATGTGGCTGCCTGTTCCCTTAAAGATTATAGTCTCAAAAAACATACATAGGGTCTCTCTGAGTCAGAATCTACTAGATGGCAGTGGGTCTGTTTGTTGTTGTTTTGCATTATACTCAACTACAGAATTATAATTCTACTAGTACATGCAATCCATGCAATTAATGGGAATATTATTATGACTATGGTGTTGGAGAAGAATATTAAAAGTTCCACAGACTGACAGAAGAACAAACAAACCTGTCTTGGAAGAAGTACAGCCAAAAGGCACTTTAGAAACAAAGATACCCATACTTTGGTCTCTTGTTCTTCACACAAGTTATCAAGAGGAAGCAATACCTACAAAAGTACTTCACACTTGGTAAAATGGAAGGACAGGGTAAAATCCCTATCAAGATGGACAGACACAGTGGCAATGGGTTCAAATGTAGCAGTGACTGTGGAGATGGCCCAGGATTGGGCAGTGCTTCGTTCTGTTGTGCTATCATCGGGTAAATATGCATTGGAACTGACTGAACAGCACCTAACAAAAAACATTATTTTCATTTAATTCTCTTTTTTTAATAAAAAAAAATATGCCCATGCCTACAGAAACTGATGCTACATATTTCAAGCTCAGAAATTCCAATTAATTTTTTCTAGGATTTAAAGTTTATTAAATTAGAAAACTAACTTGCTTTGCTAAAAGGAATTATTGGCACAATTTTTTTTATAGACAGTATATACTTGAATAGAAACAAGACAAATTCTAATAACATACATTCTTTGTTTAAACTGTCTCTTCCAAGGCTATATACATATAATGAGATCTGTTGCAAACCAGAATTTTATGCAGATTAATAGGAGAATGAAAGTACATAATCATTGACCAATTACTGGAAAGTTACTTTTTATTATAGATCTTTATAAAAATGAGCAATATATCAAGTCAAGTCAATTACCCTCCCTTACATACCCTGAGGTAATAATCATCATCAATAATTCACCTTGCTTATGCAACAAATACAAGCACTAATATATACTTGTTCCCTTTTTAATTAAAAATATATCATGTCTATTTTCCAGATCATTTATCTCATTATATTTAATAACCTATTACATGGCAGTTATATAATTTATGAAACCATTCTTCTATTGAAGGAAATAATATTGTGTACAAACTTTTGTCACTACTCTAAGAGTAGATTAACAGTCTTTGTTATATGTGCCTGTGCATTTTCAGCGTTTTTTCCCTTGGTTTTTATTACATTTTTCGTTAGTTGGGCCAAGATATGATGAATAAATTGCATCATATTAATGACTTAACCCAATCACGGTTAACTTCTCATAATTCTACAGGATACTGTGTAAGGGAAGCAAACAGTGGTCTAGTCTCCTCTAGGTATCCATTCAGGCACTGGAAATGCCTAAAGCTCTATCATCTTCTACGTCTGTCTTCCAAAATTTTCCTGTGGTTCATCTTAATTAGAGAATAACCAGAAAAAGAAAGAACATGACAGATTATCTGTGGAATGTATTTATGAATTAAGTATAAAATAATCTTTTTTAATGAATCATTGTAAATGCAGAGTTTGTAAATCTTCCTAATTTTCATTTGTAGCATTTTTATGTTGCTGTATTATGAAATGCTTCCCTTAAAAGATGGAAATACCAAGATAACATCTCTGATGTCATTTTTAGAGTGAGATTCCTTAAGATAGTTTTCAGATTATTGATGCAGTTACTTGAAATTTTAATTTATTGCATTTGGTTATTATGACAAATGAAGTAGACATTGGTTTGTGGAATTAAAAGTGAAACACTTGGGCACATTTCTTATTTCTTGAAAAAAAACCCACAGCTATACCAACTGATCTCATAAAAATAATTTTTAAAAACTTACTATTACTATTTCTGTACAGGTGAAACTCCCAGAAGGAAGAGAGTATCCAATGGAAACCACAGCTACTGAGACAAACTTCTACTCTATCCCACCTGAGGCTGTGAGACTGAGGATTACCCACTCTTTACTCAACCCTCACTCATCTTTCAGTGACCTTGCATACCAATACTTTTAGGAGCAATAACACTAAAGTAAGATAATTTAACTGAATGTGTGCTTATTAAAAATTATAATAAAAAATAAAATAATTCTAAACGGATCTCTTAGGGTCCATTATTAGAGAAAAAGTTCTTAGTGTTCAAAATACATGTTCTTTCACCTCTTGATAGTTTTTGGTAATCATCACATTCATTATTAAATTGGGGAGATAACTTTCATATTGTTGATATGATGGCACAGTTGTTTTTTCCTGAAAATATTACTAGATTATTGAATGTCATCTTATTACCCAGGAAGAGATATTTCTACTTGGACTCCAGATAAAGGTTTGAGCTCTCTCAGCATACATCCAAGAACACAATAAAAATGTATCTGACGAATGTTGTTTTTGTTAAGTGCCACTGAGTCCGTTTTAACTGATAACAACACTGAATAGGGCTTCTGAGGAGCAAGTGCTGGGTTTGAACTGCTAACCTTGTGGTTTGCAGTCCAAAGTTGATTCTACAGTGCCATACAAGGAGTCATATTTATGACCCCTGTCATATTGATGAATAGGATATCAAATTTTGAAACATATGGACTAAATAATATCTCTGTACCAATGATGCTACTGGACTTTGGAGTTTGGTATGAGTAATACCTAACTACATAGTGTGTCAAATGCTTAGTGCTGTATTCTTTATAATAAATTAGAGCAACAAATATTCTGAAACATGACAGCATTATAAAATTATTCTACTTATTGTTAATAAGATCTTTGATATTTGACTTAGAAGGTAAGTATTTGCTTTCATGGTATCTGAGTCAGATGCTAACAATACTTAGTAGATAATAGGTTTTGTGTCAAAATTCATCAGATATTTTTTGAACCTGTGAATTTCCTATTCATATCATCTCCTCCTGGGCTGATTAATTGAAAACCATTCAGCTGAAATATGGTTCGTCCTCTTTGCTCCAGTGTTTTATACACATGATTTGATCTGCATAGGGAAAAAAAAAAAAATCTTCATACTCTTTCAAAGGTAGAGTATATAAATACAAGTCCATATATCGAAGACCTAATTAATCAACCAAGCAATCCTGGTTATAGTGGTAAACATAAAAGAAGCTTTTTGTGTTTTCATTAAAAATCTTCTCAAGATTTATATTTATGCATTGTCTGGTCTAATAGCTTATGGAATACACAGAGCTCTTGCAGATCAATGCAACAATTTACAGAGCTGTCACAGTATATGGGAGGAAAATAATTTAAATTACTTGAGCACTCTTCTAGGAAGCACCTTCAAATTTAAATAAGTGATTTCTAGTAAAAGGAAAGTTTGTCAAGTGCGTTTTTAAAACGTTAATGATTATTTCTTATGAACTACAGGTAAGAATGTTCATTTATAAAACAAAAGAAATATTCACATGACAGCATTTCAGGTTGTTAATTAATGTTGTGCATTTAATACATTTTCAATATATCTTTGATAAAATATCTAATGAAGAAATATTCTAAACCCTATTTTACACATCATTGATATGAGTCTCAGAGAGTTTCAATAACTTACTCAAATTCACTGGGCCATATATACAGCAGTTTCAACATTGATATCCATGGTTTCTCATTCCATATTCAATGATCCTTTTACTATACCACATTAACTACCTCTGTCACATTAAATACAATGTATGCTGGCCATCATGAACATGGAACAGAAAGATAATATACAAGCATGCCTTGTTTTACTTGTCTTTGCTTTATCGTGCTTCTTGTAAACTGATTTTTTTATTTTTTTTAATTGAAAGTCTGTGGCAATCTTGTATCCAGCAAATCTACTTGAACCATTTTCTAACAGCATATGCTCATTTTATGTCTGTGTAATATTTTGGAATTTTTTACAATATTTCAAACTTTGAATAGACTTATGCAAATAAACTTTTATTATACTCACTGGGAAACAAAAAAAATATGTGTAACTCACTTTATTATGATATTTGCTTTATTTTCTTGATCTGGAACTAATCCCACAGTATCTCCAACGTATGAATATATTTATGCCTCCTCCAAAAAAGAACTCAAAATTTCACATGTCAAATTTGCAAAGGAGAAGAGAAATTTCTAATAAGTGTGGTTGAGTAAAAACAATATAAGGAAGGAATTATTGTTGCTAAGTGCTGTGGAGTCGGTACTAATTGCAACCCTGTATAGGGCTTCCAAGAAGCATCTGGTGGGTTTGAACGCTGGCCTTGTACTTCACAGTCCAATGCTAATCCTACAGTACTGCACCATGATAGCAATGTGGAAAATTCAAGATATGCAGAAACAAAACAAGAGAATTCATGAAATAAATTAAAGGGAATCTATTAACTTATGTTGTTATTGTAAAGTGCCATCCAGTCAGTTAAGACTCACAGTCACCCAGTATAATGTTCCCAAGGAGTAGCTGGTGGGTTTGAACGATGACCCTTGCAGTGAGCAGTCCAGTGTTTATCCAAGCACCACTCCTTACTGGTATTTTTTATATAGTTTATTATTTTCTACAATGTGTAAGAAATATGCCACTTTTTTTTTTATACAGTTTCTTTACCTAAAACTAGTCCATAATTCTAATTCTTGTATAATAAGATTAAAAGTAAATTATCAATGCCATGAAACTTTTTTTTTTTGGTTTTGCTTTGCTTTTTACAATAGATTGGCTGCTTTTCATGTAAATCAGGGTAGTTATCTGGATTTATTTTCCTTTTAAAAAAATAAATCCAGATAACTACTCTGATTTACATGAAAAGCAGCCAATCTATTCCGTAGTGGTTACGAATCGGGCTGCGAACCTTAAGGTCAGCGGTTCGAAACTACCAGCTGCTCCGTGGGAGAAAGATCAGGCTTTCTACTTCCGTAAAGATTTACAGCCTCGGAAACCCTGTACAGGGTCGCTATGGGTCGAAACTGACTCGACGGCACTTAACAACAACAACATTCTGGATTTATTTTCCTTTTTAGTATCCAAATCTTTCAGTGTCATTAATGGAAAACAAAGATTATGAAATAGAAAAGGCAGGGGAGAAAAAAAAAGAAAAAATGGAAAGACAAAAAGAGAAATAAAAAAGGAAGAGAGGGAGCTTGATGGTGGATCGGGGAAAAATGCAGTGAGGATCTCCATCAGCCATAATGCAGAACACCAGACAAGAAAGTTCAGTGGCTGATCCCAGAACTCTGAACTCTATACAAAGGAATATTTAGAAAATGTGAAGGCTTACAACCAGTGGACTTTTTAACAGAAGTAATAAATCTAATGTTTTTTGATCAGCCGGCCTCAACAACTCCCAGAGCAGCCATCTTGGATGAGACGGAACAGGGGAAATCAGACCCATGCAGACGTCTGACCCATCCTCAATGATAAAATTGTGGCCATTTTTTTTGTCTCTGGTCATTGGTTTCTTGCTGTCTGCACATCTCCATTCTGGTGAACAGAGGGGGTTCCTGAGTGAGTGGACACCTCCCCAAAGCACAGAGGGTTCTACTATGCATGCACGCAGATCTCCTCAGAATTAAAGGGGAAAGGTTCTGCTTAAAACCAAATGGCAGCACGAAACAGTTACAGCTAGCCCTGATCTGTTAATCATTAGGAAAAAGACTTGAACAGGGGCCGTGGAACAGGAAAGATTCAGACTGAAAAAGAAAACCGGTCAAAATTAAATCCTAAATTACATTTAACAGCCAACAGTGACATCTTCAAATTTCACAGGCAGCCCTAAGGACAAGAATCCAAGAGATGGACATAAGAGATACTCATATGTTGCTACAGAATTTTTTTTTTTCTTCTCTTTTTTCTGTGATTATAGACTATAGTATCGATCCTGTTGCTGTTTTGTTTTTGGCCCCTTTTTACCTTTAAAGGGTTCTTTCTCTCCCTACATTACCCAAGAAGAGACAGAAATTGTGTTCATATAGTCAAGCTACAATCACACCTTATAAAATCCTACCATTCAGCCAAGAACTGATACCAGCTGTCATATACCAGATAGGCAGCCAACATCTGCGACAATTATTCTAAGTAATGAGAAGAATGGAAAGGGAAGCCCATCTCCAGATCCCATCTACTGGAAACAATCAGAAAGCATAACAAAACATCAACATATACTGATCTAATTATTGAGGTCACAGGCAACGATGGAAGATTCCCAAGAAAAAGATGACCATATTGGAACATGTCCAGAAAGAAGATAAAGTGACTGAGAAAATGAGCAGGAAATAGACTTAAACATCACATTGGAAGGAGGACAGGCTTTGGAAATTCCTGAGAAGGAATTCAGAAAAACGATACTGAAATGTATGCAAACACTTCACAGTAGGTTTGGGAAACATAAGGAAGGAGTCAAGAAAGTGCTACAGGAATAGTCAAGTAAGATAGATACAGCATTGGAAATAATTCAGAACCTGCAAAAAGAGGTCCAAATGATTAATAATAAAGTATCAGGAATGGACCATACACTAAAAGGGCAAAAGAGTAGAAATGAAGAAATGGAAGCCAGAACTAGCAAGCTGGAGAGAAATCTTTCAATAATACAAAGATATAAGGCAAGGTAGGGACATTCAAGGCATGCAAACACGCAAAGAGGAAGCAAAATTCTGTCATGATCCTATATATAGAAAACCCCAAAGACTGGACAAAAAAATACTGGAACTCATTGGAAGATTCAGCAAAGTGGCAGAGTAGAAGATCAACATACAAAAATCAGTTGAATTCCTCTAAACTAATAATGATAACACTGAAAAGAATATTAGGAAAACAATACCATTTACAATAGTTACCCAAATGATGAAATATTTAGGAATAAATGTAACCAGAGAAACAAAGGGCTGATACAGAGAAAATTACAGAACACCACTACAAGAAACCAAAAGAGACTTACAGAAATGGAAGAATATATTATACCTCTGGAGAGGAAGAATTAACATTGTGAAAATGTCAATAATACCCAAAGCCATCTTCGCACATAAGGCAGTCATAATCCAGATTCCAGCAACACTCTTTAGAAAGATGGAAAAACAATTACAAACTTTATATGGAAAGGAGAGAGACCTAGGATATGCACAGCACTGCTTAAGAAGAACAAAGATGGAAGCCTCTCACTCCCTGATTTACTACATGTCTACAGTTGGCAAAACAGTCTGGTACTGGTACAATGAAAGATACATAGATCAATGGAAAAGAATCAAGAATACAGAAAATAACCCACCCACAAACAGCCAAGTGATCTTTGACAAAGGGCCAAAGTACATTGAGTGGGGAAGACATAGTCTCTTCAGCAGATGGTTTTGGCAGAACTGGTAAGTGATATGCAAACAAATGAAAAAAAGACCTTTACCTCACGCCATATACAAAAACCAACTTAGTGTGGGTTAAAGACCTAAATGTGCATCACAGAATTATAAAGGTAATCAATGAAAAAATGGGAACAAATTTAAGGGCTTTATTACAGGACACACACAGACTACCAGACCCAAACATTGTGAAAATCACACAAACAAAAGACGACAAAATAGATGATTAGAACATAATGAAAATTAGAAACTTATGTGCATCAAAGGATTTCACCAAAAAAAAAAAAAAAAAAAAAAGGGTGAGGGAAGTCCACAGAATGGGAAAAACAATATTTTGCAATGATATATCACAAAACGAACTAATTTGTAACATCTATAGGAAACTACAACACCTCTACAAAAAAAAGACAAATAACCCAATTTGAAATTTGAAAACAGGCACAGGAAATGAATAGACATTTCACAAAAGAAGAGATTTGGGCAGACAGCAAACATATGAAGAAATGTTTGTGGTCATTGTTGTTGTTGTTGTTAGGTATCATAGAGTTGGTACCGACTCATAGAGACCTTATACACAGCAGAACAAAACACTGCCCAATCCTGGGCCAACCTCACTATTGTCCCCACGCTTGAGCCCATTGATGCTGCCACTTTGCCAATC
>NW_006408527.1:38000571-38006099 GCF_000296735.1 Chrysochloris asiatica | reverse complement strand
TTTCCAAGGCTGTAAATCTCTATGGAAGCTGACTGCTACATCTTTCTTCTGCAAAGTAGCTGGTCGGTTCCAACTGCTGACCTTTTGGTTAGCAGCTGTCTTAATTATCTTATGTCACTATAACAGAAATACTACAAGTGGAGAGCTTTAGAAACTGGTAATTTATTCTCTCACAATTTAGGGGGTTAGAAGTCTGAGTTTAGAATACTGGCTCTGGAAATGATCCCACTATCCTTTGATCATCTGTAGGCGCAGCACTTATTGGAGTTCTCCATGTGTTTTAGCATCAATCTTCCTCTGGATGTAGGAGCTTCACAGTGCAGGGACTCCAGCATCAAAGGACACACTTCACTCCACACTCTTCTATCTTGGTGTTAATATGTCCCTCCTCTGCTCAAGTCTCTCTCCTTTAACCTCTTGTAAAATAAAAGTTGTTGCATGCCATACTCGGGGATCTCCATAAATTGGTTCAGGGTGGTGATGGGATTAAGGGAGATTTATCACATCAAATTGCATCATGGGGAATAGCTACACCTCAATTGTGCAGCCTGGTCAGTCAAATTAACACAAAACCTTAACTATCACAGCAGCTGAGCGTTTTAACCATCGTGTCACCAGAGGTCCCTCTGATGACTTACAGAAGCCTCTAAAAAGTTCACAGAATAAAAATGTCCTATAAACAAGACCAAGATTATACTAAGTTTCTCTTCAGCATAACTAGACAATTGAACAAAACCTTTAGATTTCTAAAGAATGAGTCTATATTAAAACAATCACTATACTGAATTTTAATATGGAAATATATAGCAAACTGAATCAATAATTAATAGGAACTTACAGAAAAAAACAAAGTAAAACAAAATGTTTTGTTTATCAGCATTGCTGATTATATGGGAGTTTTAGGATACATCTACTGTATGAAATATAAAGTCATGTATTAAACGTATACACGCACACATACACATCACTCTTCTCATCAGGAAACTTAATACTTGGTTGTAAATATAGCTTTCAAAAAGAGTATTAGAAATACTGCTTTTCAATCCATAATGTGGAATTGAATTATAGATCAGTAGTTCTTAGCTCTAGAGGGTGGTGGCTGCATACAATAGGCAGTGGAATGTAAACCATAAGGTTCATGGTTTGAGTCTGTCAACTGATCATGGGAAGAAAGATGAAGATTTCTGTTCTGGAAAAGAGTTAAAGCCTTGGGAATCCTATATATGGTTGCTGTGAGTCATAATTGACTCCATGACACTTAATAACAAGTTCTTAGCTCTGGGTAGCATGATAGATCTATACAATAAATATGTACTATGAACCACAAGGCCAGCAGTTCAATACCATGAGAAGCTCCTCAGGAGAAATATGAGGTTTTCTGTTCTCAGAAAGATTTACAACTTTGGAAACCCAATACAGAGTCACTATGGAGTTCTGGTGTGGAATTATTGGATAAGCACTCGACTTCCAGATCAGTCTGAACTGCAAGGTTGGCAGTTCAAACTCATCAGCTGCTCCTTGGAAACCCTATACAGGGTCACTGTGAGTCACAATGGACTCAATGGCACTTAACAACAACAACAACATGAGCTTAAACTGACTTAATATCACTTAACAACTATAACAAAGGATTAAATATGATTATCTTTTTGAAAAAATGACTGGGATTACAATTGTCTTTTATTAAAAAAATGTACTCTTAGATTTTTAACTGCAGGCAGTCCTCATATATGAATGTATGATTTGGGGATAGCTCCTACTTGCCCTTTAATGGAAGGTTTCGAACGAGTTCAGTCATGGCCATGGAGGTGAAATCAGAACAAACATCAATTTTTAAAATTTAGGGTGAAGAGGAACTTCAACTACACCAGAAAAATTCTAGATCAAAGTCCTATAATGGAAGAGGCTTAGTTAGCCCTTTCAGAATCCAGATGCATGGAACTGGATTAGTGGTAGGATTGTGGAGAGTCACACACATTCAAAATGGTACAGTACGCTGCCATCTTGATTGAGGCATTGTCATCTTTGAAAGCCTGTTTTAATATTATGCAAATTTAACGTCCTTTTGAAAGAATTCAACTAACCTCTCCAAATTCCCAAACAAACCCACCGTATCAAGTTAGTTCTGACTGTTAGTGATCGTATAGGATAGAGCAGAAATGCCCTATAGGGTGTCTTTATGGAAACAGACTACCCCTCTGTTCTCACACATAGTGGCTGTGGGTTTTCAAACTGCTGGACTTTTGGTTAGCAGTGAAGCACTTTAACCATGGTAATACCCATGTTCCTGAATGAACCCCTATTTGCAACAAATTATTTTTCACGATCCATTTTTCTTGTTACACATGCAGCTTTTAAATCATTACAAAGGTTTCCAGTCTTTTCTTGTACTAAATTATAGCTTATGCATCTGTTCCAACTGACCTATAAATTCTTAAACACACAATTAGGAGTAGATATTGTTCCCAAGGGATTCTTGCATATGCATGTATTAATTCTATGGAAAATAAATAAAATATAAAATAAAAAATTATATACTGAACTTATTTTTCAGCTTAAAAATATGAACTAGTTTCTTGAAACTTAACTACTTAATGTATAAGGACTCTAAATGCAAATTTCAAGTAGAAATCTTATAGAAGATATCAGCAGAAGCAAGAAAAACAGTCCTTCTGATCTGCTTTGCATGTACAGTAAATGATGATCCTTCTCTAGTGTATTGTCAATTTTATGAATGATTTCTCTGCATGACAATTACTATCATATAATAAAATATACATCCTCTGCAGAGAGAATCCTACTTCAGGAATTACATAAGGTTTATGATTTCTGTGTGTTATTGATATATTTCAGTATTCTGGTACATTCATTAAAGAGAAATATTTCATGAAAAGCAAAAGATCTCTTCTGTGGGACTGTATAATAATCTTTCTCATTTTTCTATTCAATTGTGATTTCCATTAAATTAAAGATGGACACGATAGAACTGTCTGTTTTCTGATGTTTGTTTTGTGGAGGCATTTATAATTTCTTGGTTACTTGTTCATTTTGCTTATGGTGTTTATATAGTATAATTATTTTCACTTGGAACACAGGCATGCATCATAGAGAGGACAGAGATTTTGGTGGCTAGTAACTGAAAATCCTTTTTAAAAAAATAGCTAGAGGAAGAATATACTGAATTTGAATAAGAAGTAATTTTCTATTACAAAATTGTTATCTGTATACAAAGAAAATAAGAAATAACTTTAAAGAAGGACTTAAATTCTTCTCCAAGATAACACTTAAGGGAATGCAAAGAATAGTGACTTCCTCATGGTGCCTTCTCTTGCCAGGCAAAACATAAAGCTCAACTGATTTCCTTGGAATTCTCTGACAGTTCATTCTTGCTCTCCCTTTAAACACTGGCAATACTAAGGGTTTAACATAGGTCTTCATTTGGTATCCCTCCCTGGTGATCTAATTCACTGCAATAATCCTCCTTGTCCCTTTAGATATCATTGACTTGGAAAATTAACACCCAGTCTTACCTCAAAAGTTCCAGGTCCATGTATTCTGGTGCCTGCATATCATACAAGCATATCAAATTTAGTGAGTCTTAAAAGCAATGCCTCACTTTATGCAACCAACCAAAACAAGTAAGTTTCACTTATTCCACCTACTTAATATTTTATAACTACAGTTTTCCCTCCATCTACTTCTGCCACTATATTGTCTAAATCCCAGTAGCATGTTTCATATAAACCTCCTACATGATCTTTCTACACCCAATTTAGGAATTAATTGTCAACTTACTCTCCATATGCTTATTCTCATCCTCTTTTTGTTGCATGTGTTTCAGAGGATTTGGTTCTTGTTTTTTTTCTTTTGTAATTACAAACACCTCCTTGCAACAACACTTATCTTAATTCCTCCCTGTAGCTCCCAGTTTCACGATGAATGGTGGTGGTGGTTATGTGCTGTGGAGTCGGTTCCGACTCATAGCTACCCTGTATAGGGTTTTCAAGGCTGTAAATCTTTACGGGAGCAGAAAATCTCATCTTTCTCCCACGGAACAGCTGGTAGTTTTGAACTTCTGACCTTGAGGTTCACAGCCTGGTTTGTAACCACTACACTACCAGAAGCTCATGATGAATAGCCCACCCTATTTCAGTCACACACACACAAAAACAAACTCAATGCCACTGAGTTGATTTCACTCACAGTCACCCTCTACAGGGCCTAGGACTGTAAACCTTTATGGGAACAGACAGTTTCCTCTTTCTCTCATGGAGCATCTGATGGACTTAAACCCTAAATCTTGTGATTACCAGTCCAATACCTTACCCACAGTGTTACCAGGGCTCTTCCTTATTTTAACTACACCCTTGAAACTTTTTTACATTAACTTTTCTTAACATTTGTTCTTTTCAAATATTAGAGCTATTTTAACTCAATATACTTTTAGAAAAAAAAGTTTATTATAGTTCTTCATTAAATAATGCAATATTGAGAATACCCTAAATGTCCAACATTAAGCAAAATATTTCATAAATAGAGTTGAATCCCTACAATGGAATGCATAGAACCATTGAATTGGGATAATCACTGGAATGAACGGTTGGTTTGAAATACAAGGTCAGTGTTTCAAACTTACCATTGCTCTGGGAAAGCCTAATAGGGTCATTATGAGTCTGAAACAATTTGATGGCACTTAACAACAACAACAACCACAATATGGTGTGGTGCTGTGGGTTAATGCGCCAGACTGAAAAGCCGTTTGAACTACCAGGTTCGTGGTTCAAGATCACCAGTTGCTCCTTGGAAACCCTATACAGGGTTGCTATGGGTCGGAACTGACTTGACGGCACTTAACAACAAAAACAACAACAACAATATAACATTAGCTCAGTATGTTAGTATCCATTTTGGGATATTGAAATATATCTCCCTTCATTATTTATGTAAATATAACTGCATTGCTAACCGGCTGTGGCACTGTAAGATAAGGACTAGACTGCTAACCATAAAGTCGGCAGTTCAAAGCCACTTTTTGGAAAGTCTACAGAGGGTCATTATGAGTCAGAACAGACTCAATGTCACTTAAAAAAAAAAATCTATTATTGAAGAAAAAAAAAGTTTTTCCTTCATTTTAATCCACAAGTAGGAATCTTCCAAATTGGGAATTCCCAGGCTTAACCCCATATCGAATGGATTAGAAACTTTGTGTCTTGAGGCTCAAGATCCTTATGGAGAATCTTAAGTCAACAAAGTTTGAGAAAAGCTACCCTAAATCTTTGATACTCAAAGTGTGGTCCTTAGAACAACAGCATTGGTATCATCTGAACCTTGTTAGAAATGAGAATCCCAGACACTAGTTACTCTATAAAAAAACAGAATTTTAACAAATCTATATTTACATTAAATTTGAGGAGCAATGATCTAGATCATCTGGATCTATTTAATTTTGATTTTCATCTGGAGAGATGAAGTCTTAACATTCCTAAAAGTCTAGGAAACTACAGCCTCAAGTTAAAAAAAAAAAAAAA
>NW_006408527.1:37996455-37997886 GCF_000296735.1 Chrysochloris asiatica | reverse complement strand
AGACTGTGATAAATGGTGGATCAGGTCAGGTGATGGGCCAAAGGTCTCACAAACTGGGAAGTCAAGCATCACGAACCAGATGCAAGATCTAGGGCAAGGGAGCAAGCTTTTCCAAAGCAGTCTTAGACACTGGAGTCACACCATACCCCCAAGTGAAATTAAGGATGGTGACTTGAGTCACACCCTCTACTAAAGTGGGTGTATTCTTACTACTTAGATCCACTGTAACCTTTACTTCTTTGTTGTTGTTAAGTGCCTTCGAGGTGGCTCCAACTCATAGTGACCCTGTATAGGATTTTCTGAGGAGCACCTGGGAAGCTTGAACCGCTGACCTTGTGATTCCAACTGACCACGCAGTACAGTGTATTAACACACAGTGCCACACCAGGACTCCTTAGGCTCACCTTAATCTTTACTTCTTAGTAACTCATTTCAAAATGTGTCCATTATTACATGCACAGAGGCTAGGATTTACAATATATCACAAAATGGGGAAATTTGGCTAGAAGGGCCATAATAAATAATTAGTTGTCCAGCAGGTCACCCATGGCTTTTTTATCCATTTGTCCTTTCATACTTAAGGATTAAAACTTCCCCCTCCTGATAATTTACCAGTCCAAACCATTAACAATTAGCTCTTCACTATGGTAAAGAGTTCTTTCTAAGGGTGAGGTTATTCAGTACCAGTCATTAAGGTCAGCTGGTTGTGTCCATCTGTTCAGGTTAGGTACCACAAAAGTTTGTCTCATTTTCATTCTTCTTGATACTGAAAATAAAAAATTTACTGAAAGATTATTCCTACTCTGAGTCTCTCTCGAGGTATCAGCATAATGTTAGAGTTTCTCTATTGCATAATACATTTATTCATACCTTTACCTTCAGCTATTATTTCTCCTCCTTCCATTTGTCATTTACTTTTATCCAAACTTTTCCATCCTGGGAAGAGACATCAGGTTCAGCTGCTGTGCTTGCCCAGATTGCTGGTAGCAAGAGAAGTCTAGCAAATGCTTCCTCCTCAGTCCATTCCCATTCTTGTTGAGTGGTTGCTGTTGTTGTTAAGTGTTATCAAGTCAGTTCTGATCCATAGTGTCCCTGTATAGTGTTACTGAGAAGCAGCTGGTGAACATGAGCTGCTAACTTTGTGGTTCAAACCAACTTTTCAGTCTAGCACATTAAGTACAGCACCAGAAGTACAAGACTACTAGGCTATTCTGACCACTACACAACATGGTACTATTCTACTTTGTTCTTCCATTCCCCTCTGCCTTCTTGTATATTGCCCCCCTCCCCAGCACCCAAACTATCCTGTGTCTATTCCCTGCCCTGTGCTTCAACTTCTCCTCCCTCACCTTATCCCCACCCCCAGCAACCAGCAAAGAATCCACCCCACTTTAGTATGGGTTCTTTTTCTTAGTCTTTTACAGTAGTGGT